>NC_057796.1:114392580-114401629 GCF_018294505.1 Triticum aestivum
CCCCCTCCCCCCTGTCCCCCTCCACTCCATTCGCTCCGCCAAAGCCGCCCTCCCCGCCGCGCCAATACGTCGGCGCCGCGGTTCGGCGATCCTCTCGCTCCCATAGTACGCTCTCGTAGACTGCCGTCCTGTAGCCGCGCCGCCACCTCTGGCTACGTTCTTGTGGAGGTGCACGGCGGTCAGCGCCGCCACCGCTAGCGACGTTCGTGTGGAGACGCACGGCGGTCAGCTTCTCCCACGGTACGCGCATTCTAGACTGAGGCCCCGTTCATGTCGGTGTAGCGCTGAATGTTAGCTGATAGACGTGCCGAAGTAGTTTACTGTCAATATGCTCTGCTTAAGAAGCTTCCTTGCCCTGTTCTGCACTCAATCTGCTTAGCTGAGATGGCATGCCAAGGCCGATTAGTTGCTAAAATATCTTGCCATATATTTACTGTGACGTAGATTGCCATGGTCTAGTAGCCAATCTGTTAGGTGAAATATCTCTACACCGTTTTATACTCGATCTTTGTTGTTGCGATGGCCTTCGATAGTTCGATGGCTGTGTGGTCGGCCTCGTTGACTGCTGAAACAGCCTGCCATAATTTGGCACTCAAATCTGTTTGCTGAATTAGCTTTACATATATTTCGTTACTTAGATCTGCTCATCCAAATATCTTGCCATAGCTTTAGACATCGACCTAGGTATTTTTTTTGGACTTCATAAAAAAGCATATATGTTTTTCCTGTAGTATCTAGTAGAAGAACTAATTTGTATGTCTAATAGATGGACAGGACTTGGATAACTTCTGCTCGAAGATTCTCCGCTGCATATGTCGAGGGGGTTGAAAACTTCATGAACTTTATCAGAGCTGAGTACGGTGGTCCGAAATCAGATGTGCTCTGCCCGTGTAGCAGTTGTATGAATTCAGTTACAAGACCCCAGTCAACTGTGCAAAATCATCTACACTTGTATGGGATGTCGGTCACATATACTAGGCGGATGACCAACAAATCATTCGATGCAATGTTGGCTGCTTTCCGCGAATCTTTCCCAGATGCGTCTGAGCTACCACACACCTACAGTAAAATGAAGAATTTCCTTCGTGCAGTTGGAATTGGATATGATATGATCCATGTTTGTAAGAATAACTGTGTTCTGTTCCGGAAGGATTATGCCAACTTAAGTGAATGCCCGAAATGCAAATCATCAAGATGGAAAGATGGCGATGCTGTGAAGAGGATTCCTCATAATGTTCTGAGACATTTTCCAATTATACCAAGATTGCAGAGGTTGTTTCATGATGTTGAAACAAGAGAGGATGTACTGTGGCATTCTAGGAACCAGGAGTACAGAGATCAGAACGTAATGAGCCATCCATCTCATGGTAGTGAGTGGAAAAGCTTCAATGATAAACACAAAGAGTTTGCTGCTGACCCGAGACACATTAGACTTGGCTTAGCTTCAGATGGATTTAACCCATTTGGCCACCAGAGCGCCACATATAGCATGTGGCCAGTGCTTGTTATCCCTTACAACATGCCTTCAAATGTCTGCACCAAAGAATCAAACTACATGATGGCCTTGCTCATCCCAGGTCCAAAAAGTCCTGGAAAGGATTTTGATTTGTTCATGGAGCCTCTTGTGGAGGAACTTCAATAGCTATGGAAGGGTGTTCTCACTCGAGACCTATATAGCAGCCCACCAGCTAATTTCTTTCTGCGTGTTGTTATAATTTGGTGCATCCATGATTATCCGGCTTTGGGCACTATGTCAGGGCGAACGACACATGGTTACAATGCAGGTGTTCGCTGTGACAGGAATCCGTTGTCATACGCAATACTTAGCAAGATCTGTTACATTGGACACCGCCGTTTCCTTGCCAAGGACAAGCCGCATCCTAGAAAATACCGAAGACATGTGTTCAATGCAAAGCATGAAAACCGTGATGCGCCAAAGAGGCTCACCGCCGATGAGTTGCAAGTGGAATTAGAGAAGGTCAGGCATATTACACCAGGAAACCATCCTGGTAATGGTAGCGGGAAAAGGAAGCGTTGCAGGGTAGAAGAGAGATTATTGTTTACCCGCAGGTCCACTTTGTGGGACTTGGAGTATTGGAAAGATTTGGATCTGCGGCATAATCTTGATGTGATGCACATCGAGAAAAATATATGTGACAGCATTATCGGCACACTTCTTAATATTGAAGGCAAGACGAAAGATACCTTAAAATCTAGGATCAATTTGACACACTTGGGTATCAGAAAGGATTTGCAGGTGCAAGATGAAGGTAAACCACGGGATATGGCACCAGCTGTGTACGTCTTGGACAAGGTAAAAAGAAAAGAATTCTGCGAGGTCCTGTCACGTGTGAGATTCCCACATGGATTTGCTTCCAACCCTGAAAGGAGAGTCAGTGCAGATGGAAACAAGGTACAAGGGTTGAAAACTCATGACTCTCACGTCCTACTTCAAAGGGTTTTACCTGTTATCCTTAGAGGATTGGGCCGCCCTGACTTATACAGAGCAGTTGTAGAGTTGGGACAATTCTTCAGGGAACTCTGCAGTAGGAATATCAGGATAGATGCTTTGGAGCGTCTTAGAGACAAGATACCAACTATCCTATGCGACCTTGAGAAGATATATCATCCAGCCTTCTTTGATGTGATGGTGTATTTGGCTGTTCATCTACCTGATGAGGCACTACTTAGAGGTCCAGTACAGTATGGCTGGATGTACCCTATTGAAAGGCGGCTAGGCACTTTCAAGGGCTATGTTAGGAACAGAGCTAGACCCGAGGGTTCCATTGCAGGGGCCTACATTGCTACAGAAGCGTTGACATTCTGCTCAAAATACATTGAAACAGCTGATCAACTTAGCAAAGAGGTGGGTGAAGACAATCCCGGGCTCAATGTTTTTGATTATTCTGTTCGAGTTACAGGGAAGAGTCGACAAGAGGACAAACCTAAAGATTTGGACAAAATGGTTTGGTATGTGTTGAATAACTGTCCTGAGATACTACCTTATATCAAGTAAGTGCGGTACTGCAGCTTATACATTGTAATCTACTAAACTTGCATCACATTCTTATATATTTAGATGTTTGACGCGATCACTATGTTGTGCAGCATCTACAAAGAGGAGTTACTGCCACAAAATCCAAGAAACATTGACAAACTGGTTATGGAAGGATTTGCGAAATGGTTCAAGAACCATGTAAGCTTTTGAAGTGCACTGTCAGTTTTTTTAATATATTGAGTACATAAGATGATCAGCTTGTCTATTTTCTAACCATAGGTTAAGAAGATGCGGGAGGATGGGCAGGCAGTTGATGATGCCCTTTACTCACTAGCAATGGGTCCTGATACTCGGGTAAGACATTATGAATCTTGCGTTGTTGGAGATGTGCGCTACAACACCCTTGCACGAGACGAAGGCAGGAAGACACAAAACAGTGCCATCATGAGCATGGATACGTATGACAAAGAGACAACTGAAATGTATGCTAACATAACAGACATTGTTCAGTTGCAGTATATCTCCAGTTTCGGGGATCATCGGTGTGTGGTTCTGTTGTGCTGTCGTTGGTATAACCTGTTTTCCAGGATCGCAAAACCCAGAGCTGATGATTATTTCAAATCCATCAATGTCAAGGTGGCGTACCAGACCAACGAGCCTTTTATTTTGGCAAATCAAGCAACACGGATATTTTTCTTGGAAGACACATTTGCACGTAGCGATGACTGGAGAGTATTGCAAAGATTTGAGCAGAGGAATTCATTTAATGAAGTTGCACAACAAGATGATGCTTACACTGCTCCTGATGTAGAAGATAACACAGATGTTCCTAATATCTTTGAGAACCATCACGTCAATTATGCCGGCGAAAAGATTGCTTGTCGTGTTGTGGACATACAGGAGTTGATCAAGAAGAAGCCAACGTTCGAGGACGTTGAGGACGAAGAAGAAGATGACACCGTGGGGAATTACGATTCAGACTGATACACATGGCGAAGATGTTGACGCTGCTGCTACGGATGATGATTACATTGTTTTTGTCGTAGTTGCCTGTCAGAAGACGTTTTTTATCTACTATGTGAAATTGTGTTTGCTATGACAACTGAAACCTGATGAACGTGTTGTTTAGTATTTTGCTGTGAGAACATCACTTGTTATGTATGCTGATTTGTGTTTGGTGATTGTCTGACAACTAAAACATGATGATATTGTTGTTTAGTTGTACTCATATTTGGCTGTGAAACTTGAATTTGATGACATAGTTTGTTGTTGGACTGCAATTTGCTCGACGTCTTCGAATGAGAACACAGTTGACCCGACAGGGCCTCTGCTATTTATTTATTTATATGAGCAAAAGGGGATACCCCCTGATTTCTGTTAATAGAAATCATTAGATGTTCACAACACTACACCTAGCCCGCTACACAGTTTTCATTCATTACTAGTTTCAGCAAAGTGCTCATGTCGTAGCCACTGAATACATCACGAGTGCTACATACACTGCAAATAAAGAGACAATCATCCTACAGAGCACATCAATTTTGCCCATTATCTTCACAAGCTCTTTCATCTCCTCATTGTTGTCAAGGCCGTTCAGCAGCTGTTGCTTGGCCATGATCAGAGGAACTGGATCTTTAACCTTCTGCTCTGCATCTTCCTCTTCTGTCGTTCCTTCAGTTACTTGTCCAACACCCCAACCTGCTGGTATTGGGATTCCTCGGCTAACCAAATAATCAGCGTAGTTGCATTCCCCCACATCAGCAACTTCCCAGAAATACAAACACACGAATCTTCCCTTTTCTGCATGAATCAAATTGGAAGATCATCAACCAAACTATTAAAAAATCAGCAACTGAAAGCAGCAGAACAACACTTAAACATATTATTACCCCATGATTCGGGCATTTGTAGAAGACTCGGCCAGGGTTGCGGATTGTGGTTGAGACGTGACGGATGACTCTGCGTGATTTGCAGTAGTGGCACCACACCAACGGCAGCGGGTTGCGATGAGCAATCGGCTGCGGTGCGCGTGCCGGCGGGGGTGTGATGAGACCCACAAGCGATGGTACGGGTGGCGACTTGGCATATATCTGGTTGTTGCCTCCTGAAGAGCAGGTGGACGAGCAGCCAGCGGACATGGTTGATGCGGCCAGAGCTTCTGATGCTAGGCAGAGTAAGTAGAGAAGAGGAGAAGCGAACGTTCGATATGTTAGTTTCATTACTTGCAGAGTAGCATAGCACCATATATAGTCATAGTCTAGGTTTGGATTCGAACTAGCTGCAGGAGGGACCTCCTTGTTTTGCGAAAAAAATTATTTCTCCACCTGACAGCTGGGACCCACCGGCTGTATCTTCGCACGGAAGGAAGTGCCTCCTTGTTTTGTGAAAAAAAATATTCATCCCGTTGACAGCTCGGACCCGTCAGATTTGGTGACTGACTTGTGGGCCTACTAAGCGGACGTGTACGCACGGCTTTGTCAAGTTAATCAACAAATGATTCTAGCAGCTGGACCGTTGGATGTTAATCCAACAGCCGTGCTCCTTCTTCAACCTCTGTTCTTGCTCCTGTCTCCCGTGGGCGGCACCGCGGCTGTGCTGCCGCGCACCCGAACCAGTTCCCATTCCTCTCCATCTACGACTCCACTGCCCCGTCTTACCCATCTCCGGGTCGTTCCAGTCTGGGTGCGCTCGGCACGGTGTGGTCAACGTGGTCAACAACCGAGAGTCATCGGAAGATGACTGTACGTGAGAGGCTGACAGTGGGGACGCACCACGCCCATGGATGCATGCATGCAACCGAACGCGGCGAGGTCAACGTGGTCAAGGAACGACTTCCATCGGAAGTATACTGTACGTGGAGAGTCTCAGCTGGGTCCACGGCCGCAGCAAGTAAGTGCCTCCTTATTACACAGAAAATAATGATTCCTCCAACTGACAGCAGGGACCCACTGGACGGGCCACCATATTTTGCGAAAAAACGTTTGCCCCCTAACTGCTGGGACCCACCTGACCGGCCACCATATTTCGCGAAAAAAACGTTCCCCCCGCTGTCAGCTCAAACCCACCGGAAGTGCCTCCTTATTACGCACAAAAAAATGAATACTCCCCCGGCTAGCTGGGACCCACCTTGGTGGGAGGCTAACTTGTGGGCCTACTAAGTTGACGGGGACGAAGGGCTTTGTCAACTTAGTCAATATGAACGATTCTAGCTCCAGTGACCGTACGATGTCCATCCAACGGCCATAGTGCTTCTTCAACCTCTGGTCTTCTTGCTCCAGCCGCCCAAAGCAGCGCCGGTCATGCCGCATGCTCCTGCCTCCCGTGGCCGGCTGTGCTGCCGCGGAGGCCTCACCGCCCCCTACTATTCCCACCGCTAGCCAGGCCCTGCGGCGATGGCAGCCGAACCAGTGAACCCTCGTACTCCTCTCTGCGCGGGCTTCCACTGCCGCGTCTTCCCCGGCTCCGCGTCGCCCCCTTCCTAGGCCTCGCCATCGTCCACCGCCATGGTGCTCTCCGCGCGGCGTGGTCAACGTGGTCAAGGAATGACTTCCATCGGAAGAGTACTGTATGTGGAGAGGCTGACAGCGGGGTCCACGGCCACAGCCCAGATTTTGTGATTTGCCAAGTAAGTCACTTTGTCAGGCCTGTTGGGCTGCAAATCTTTCAAGACGAGGAGAGCTTTCATTCGGCTGGCCGAGAAAATGGCCCATCAGTAATAAGAAATGGGATGTACATTTTTAAAACACATCAAACCGGCAATTAGTTTCAAATATCTTTTTTTCATTTCGAGATTTTAAATTACATTAATTTTTATGCGTGGAGAATTTGTTGGATTTTATATTGATATACATTTATTTTTAAAATCAGTTTGAATGTGAGTCGAAATTTCGGGATTAAAAACAGTTCGGACCGCACCGAAATATGCAAAATTTCGTATAATTTTTTAACCGTGGCCACAATATGGGCTGTAATGCTAACAAAAAGAATATGGGCTCCAAAAAAAACCTTAATAATTAGCAAATGGGCTGTAAATTATTAGAAATAATGGCAGATGGGCTATATGCTGTTTTCCACAGATTTGAGGCTTTCGTAAAAAAAAAGGTTGACGCACAAGCAGTGACTGTTGGATGGCCATCCAACGGCCGTCGTGCTTCTTCAATCTCTGCTCTTCCTGCTCCAGCCGCTCAAACAAGCGCCGGCGGGACTGCCTGCTCCCTCCTCCCCGCGGCCGGCTCTGCTGCCGCGCAGGCCTCACTGCCCCACCGTACTCCCATCGCTGGCCTAGCCATCCCTCTACTCACCCACACCTGCTGTTATTCTCCGGCGACGGCAGACGAACCAGTAAACCCTCGTGCAGTCGTACTCCCCTCCGCGTGGGAAACAACTGCCGAGTCTTCCCTGCCTCCGTGTCGTTCCCTTCCTAGGCCTCGCCGTCGTCCACCGCCCTGGTGCTCTCGGCACGGCCTGGTCAACGCAGTCAACGACCGACATGCATCTGAAGTGGACTGTACATGGAGAGGCCGACAGCTGGGTCCTCGACCGCACGCAAGGAAATGCCTCCTTATTACGCGGAAAATAATGATTCCTCCACCTGACATCAGGGACCCACCGAAAGGGCCTCTGTATTTCGCGAAAAAAACGTTACCGCCGCTGACAGCTCGGACCCACTAGCTATATCTTCGCACGCAAGGAAGTGCCTCCTTATTACGCACAAAAAAAATGAATACTCCCTCTGTTAGCTAGGACCAGTATAGTGGCAGGCTGACTTGTGGGCCTACTAAGTTGACGGGGACGGAGGGCTTTGTCAACTTAGTCAATATGCACGATTCTAGCTCCAGTGACCGTACGATGTCCATCCAACGGCCGTAGTGCTTCTTCAACCTCTGGTCTTCTTGCTCCAGCCGCCCAAACCAGCGCCGATCGTGCCTCGTGCTCCTGCCTCCCGTGGCCGGCTGCGATGCGGCGGAGGCCTCACCGCCCCTACTACTCCCACCGCTGGCCAGGGCATCCCTCTACTCACCCACACCCCCTATTATTCTGCGGCAACGGCAGCCTCACACCGCAGCGAACCAGTGAACCCTCGTACTCCTCTACGCGTGGGCATCCCCTGCCGCGTCTTCCCCGGCTCCGCGTCGTCCCCTTCCTAGGCCTCGCCGTCGTCCACCGCCCTGGTGCTCTCGGCGCGGCGTGGTCAACGTGGTCAAGGAATGGCTTCCATCGGACGTGGACTGTACGAGGCTGACAGCTGGGTCCATGGCCGCAGCAAGGAAGTGCCTCCTTATTACGTGCAAAATAATTATTCCTCCACCTGACAGCGGGGACCCACCGGACGGGCCACCGTATTTCGTGAAAACCCCTGACTGCTGGGACCCACCAGCTACATCTTCGCACGCAAGGAAGTGCGTCCGGGCAAAAAAAATGATTCGCCCCCCTGACTGCTGGGACCCACCAGCTACATATTCGCAGGCAAGGAAGTGCCTGACAGTCGGGACCCACCTGGTCGAAGCGTACGTAGCGTTGTCATTCTGGTCGCGAACGTGTACGTACATATATACTGGTGGATGTAGAGGCGCGCACGTGTCGTATAGAGGCGCGTACGTGTCGTAGTAGAGGCGCGCACGTAGCATGTACACGTACGTACAGCGGCCAGGGTGCAAGAAAGAAAATACGGCCATGTATGTGTACATACGGGCGGGGTCTCGAACGCCTACTCGCGCATACGTACGGCCAGGGCTCGTGTACATGGCTTGGTCGGAACGGAGAAACATCGTCGTCGTCGTGTTCATGGGGAGGCAACGGAATGCGTCGTGTTCATGGGGAGGCAATGGAATGCGCCGTGTTCATGGGGAGGGGTGTGGCGTACCGCAAAATGGAGGAAATGGACCTCCTATGGTCGAAACGGGGGTCCTGTTGATCAGGAGGAGTGTGGCGTACCGCAAAACGGAGGAAACGGACCTCCTACGGTTGAAACGGGGGTCCTGTTGATTGGGAGGGGTGTGGCGTACCGCAAAACGGAGGAAACGGACCTCCTACGGTCGAAACGGGGGTCCT
>NC_057796.1:114401998-114420504 GCF_018294505.1 Triticum aestivum
AAAACGGACGAAACGGACCTCCTACGGTCGAAACGGGGGTCCTGTTCATCGGGAGGGGTGTGGCGTACCGGAAAACGGGACTCCACGGGATACTGTTCATCTCCACCGTTGACCTTCTCCAGCCTCCACGGGCTCATGTTCATCCAGCCTCCACCGCGCGCTACTCCACCGGCTACTGTTCAACCACCCCTCCACAGGCACCCCTCCACCGTCTACTGTTCATCCAGCCCTCCACACCACGGGGTCCTGTTCAACCACCCCTCCACAGGCACCCCTCCACCGTCTACTGTTCATCCAGCCCTCACCACACCACGGGGTTCTGTTCATCCAGAGGCAACGCCACCGCTCACTGTTCATCCAAACCGCCCCCCCCCAACACTCACTGTTCATCCTAGAGGCTGCATCGATCGGCTTCAGTTAGCAGCAGTAGCGAAGGAATCGCTCGATCGGGTTCAGTTAACAGCCATCGATCGATCGCTCGGGTTCAGTAACGCGTAGCCTGCAGTGCAATCGCTCGGGTTCAGTTAGAGCCCAACGCCTCGCTCGGGTTCAGTTAGAGCCAACGCCTCGCACACACGCGTGTACGTGTACAAGAGAAACGCGCATCGCTCAGCCCCCGACCTCCCACCGTAACCGGGAACTCCCCGAAATTTTCCTCGCCCTCGCTTCTACCACGGTTTTTTCCGTCATGGACGGCCCAAAGAATGTCATGCAGCTGCGTCTCCGGCCCGCCCAGGACGAAAAGCCCATTTTCTGTCATGATTTTTTGTCATAGAAGTAGGAGCCCACCACATCTATGATGATACCAGGTTTTGTCACAATTATCGTCATAGAAGTGTCATATGTATGACAGAAAAAAATTTCGTTCGGCCCAAAATGTCACGGATGTGTCTTTTTTTTGTAGTGTCTCTCTTTTCTCTCATTTTTTATTTGGGCCTTCTCTCTTTTTTTGGACTCTTTTTTTTCGTCCGGAGTCTCATCCCGACTTGTGGGGGAATCACAGTCTCCATCATATTTTCCTCACATGGGACAATGCTCTAATAATGAAGATCATCACACTTTTATCTACTTACAACTCAAGAATTACAACTCGATACTTAGAACAAAATATGACTCTATATGAATGCCTCCGGCGGTGTACCGGGATGTGCAATGAATCAAGAGTGACATGTATGAAAGAATTATGAATGGTGGCTTTGCCACAAATACGATGTCAACTACATGATCATGCAAAGCAATATGACAATGATGATGTGTGTCATAATAAACGGAACGGTGGAAAGTTGCATGGAAATATATCTCGGAATGGCTATGGAAACGCCATAATAGGTAGGTATGGTGGCTGTTTTGGGGAAGGTATATGGTGGGTGTATGGTACCGGCGAAAGTTCGCGGTACTAGAGAGGCTAGCGATGGTGGAAGGGTGAGAGTGCGTATAATCCATGGACTCAACATTAGTCATAAAGTACTTACATACTTATTGCAAAAATCTATTAGTTATCGAAACGATGTACTACATGCATGCTCCTAGGGGGATAGATTGGTAGGAAAAGACCATCGCTCGTCCCCGACCGCCACTCATAAGGAAGACAATCAATAAATAAATCATGCTCCGACTTCATCACATAACGGTTCACCATACATGCATGCTACGCGAATCACAAATTTTAACACAAGTATTTCTCAAATTCACAATTACTCACTAGCATGACTCTAATATCACCATCTTTATATCTCAAAACAATCATAAGGAATCAAACTTCTCATAGTATTCAATGCACTTTATATGAAAGTTTTTATTATATCCCTCTTGGATGCCTATCATATTAGGGCTAAATTTATAACCAAAGCAAATTACCATGTTGTTTAAAGACTCTCAAAATAACATAAGTGAAGCATGAGAGTTCATTAATTTCTATAAAAACCACCGCCATGCTCTAAAAAGATATAAGTGAAGCACTAGAGCAAATTTGCCTAGCTCAAAAGATATAAGTGAAGCACATAGAGTATTCTAATAAATCACAATTCATGCGTGTCCCTCTCAAAAGGTGTGTACAGAAAGGATGATTGTGGCAAAAAAAAGCAAATACTCAAATAATACAAGACGCTCCAAGCAAAACACATATCACGTGGTGAATCAAAATATAGCCTCAAGTAAAGTTACCGATAGATGAAGACGGAAGAGGGGGTGCCTTCCGAGGCATCCCCAAGCTTAGGATCTTGGTTGTCCTTGAATATTACCTTGGGGTGCCTTGGGCATCCCCAAGCTTAGGCTCTTTCCACTCCTTATTCCATAGTCCATCAAATCCTTACCGAAACTTGAAAACTTCACAACACTAAACTCAACAGAAAATCTCATAAGCTCCGTTAGTATAAGAAAATAAATCGCCACATTTGGTACTGTTGTGAACTAATTCTTTATTTATATTGGTGTAATATCTACTGTATTACAACTTTTCCATGGTTCATACCCCCTGATACTACCCATAGATTCATCAAAATAAGCAAACAACACATAGAAAACAGAATCTGTCAAAAACAGAACAGTCTGTAGTAATCTGTAACTCTCGAATACTTCTGTAACTCCAAAAATTCTGAAAAATTAGGAAAACCTGGGCAATTCGTGTACCAATCTTGTGCAGAAATAATCAGATTAAAAGCACGCTTCTGTAAAAAATGAAAATTATTTTCCTGGGCGCAAAAGTTTCTCTTTTTTAGCAAGATCAAAACAACTATCACCGTAAGCTATCCCAAAGGTCTTACTTGGCACAAATACTAATTAAAACACAAAACCACATCTAAACAGAGGGTGGATGAATTATTTATTGCAAAACTGAACCTAAAAGCAAAAACAAAAATAAAATTGGGTTGCCTCCCAACAAGCGCTATTGTTTAACGCCCTTAGCTAGGCATAAAAACACGAATATATCTAGGTATTATCGTAGTAATGATAAGGCAAATCCCTAAAACTCATCTCATACTCCCTTCGTTCAGCGGCAAGTTTTCTTTGTGATAAGAAAAAGTAATCAAATGGGCTAAATTTAATGGGATAAGGATCCCCAAGATCAAGCTCGGGAGGAATTAGTTCCTCCTTCGGCCCCTCATATTGTATAACCAACTCATCATTGTAAGCATTCTTTTGGCAAAAAGTCATGAGCTTGTGTCCAAGAGACAAACCCAATCCGTTGTTTTGTATAGCAACATTATCATTAAACTCAGAAATCTTATCAACTAAATCATCAGTAGGGACCCTCTTTCTTAATTTTTCATTATAAGCAACATGATCTAGAGATCGTAAATGCATTATGTCCTCTTGATTAAAGAGAATTCCCTCTATGGGAGGACGACCACCATCTACTTTATAATGCGCGAAAATTTCACTAGCTTCTTTCATAATAAATCTAAACTCATGTGCTAGGAATATAGTGGCGGCGCGCTTAATAGAAGAATGCTCAATATGAGAAAACCCTAGAAAAATCCTTTGTATGGATGGATGCATATATGAACAAATTGTCTTTCAAGTTCAACCACAAGCAAAGATATAGCATCCGCAAGACTCTAGTTTTATGGAGAATATATCCACCTAATGTGGGTAACGCACCGGCACAAGTAAAGAAATCTCGAATAACCCTTTTCCAATAATATTGCCGCTACCTATGCAAAGTTTTTTAGTGTGCAAGATAGTAGATTCTTCATGAGGATTAGTACTAGCAAAAGCATCAAAGTTTCTCCCATTGTTACTACTATCCTTTTCAGCGATAACCTCCCCAATTTCAGACATGGTAGTAACAAACCAATCTAGCAAACGAAGAAAACAAACGGAAGAGGGGCGAAGAAAAGGCAAATAATTTCGAAAATCATTTTAGAAGTGGGGGAGAGGAAAATGAGAGGCGAATGGAGAATAATGTAATGCAAGAGATGAGAGTTTATGATGGGTACTTGGTATGTCTTGACTTGGCATAGATCTCCCCGGCAACGGCGCCCGAAATTCTTCCTGCTACTTCTTGAGCTTGCGTTGGTTTTTCCCTTGAAGAGGAAAGGGTGATGCACCAAAGTAGAGATAAGTATTTCCCTCAGTTTGAGAACCAAGGTATCAATCCAGTAGGAGACAATGCACAAATCACCGAATACGCAAACAAACAATCAAACAACTTGCACCCAACGCGATAAAGGGGTTGTCAATCCCTTCACGGTTACTTGCAAAAGTGAGATTTGATAGAGATAGATGAACGGTAAAGTAAATATTTTTGGTTTATAGATCGGAAAGTAAAAGATTGCAAAATAGTAGATCGGAAACTAATATGATAGATCGGAAACTTATATGATGGAAAATAGACCCGGGGGCCATAGGTTTCACTAGAGACTTCTCTCAAGATAGCAAATAATACGGTGGGTGAACAAATTACTGCTGAGCAATTGATAGAAAAGCGCAAACTTATGACGATATCTAAGGAAATGATCAGGAATATAGGCATCACGTCCGTGTCAAGTAGACCAAAACGATTCTGTAGCTACTACTATTACTCCACACATCGACCGCTATCCAGCATGCATCTAGAGTATTAAAATCATAAAGAATGGAGTAACGCATTAAGTAAGATGACATGATGTAGATGAATTAACTCAAGAAATATGATGAAAACCCCATCTTTTTATCCTCGATGGTAACAATAAAATACGTGCCTTGCTGCCCTACTGCCACTGGGAAAGGACACCACAAGATAGAACCCAAAGCTAAGCACTTCTCCCATTGCAAGAAAAACCAATCTAGTTGGCCAAACCAAACCGATAGTTCGAAGAGAATTACAAATATATCAAATCATGCATAAAAGAATGCAGAGAAGATTCAAATAATATTCATAGATAAGCTGATCATAAATCCATAATTCATCGGATCTCGGCAAACACACAGCAAAAAAGTATTACATCGAATAGATCTCCAAGAACACCGAGGAGAACATGGTATTGAGAATCAAAGAGAGAGAAGAAGCCATCTAGCTACTAGCTATGGACCCGTAGGTCTGTGGTAAACCACTCATGCTTCATCAGAAGGGCAAGAGAGTTGATGTAGAAGCCCTCCGTTATCGAATCCCCCTCCGGCAGGGTGCCCGAAAAGGTCCCTAGATGGGATCTCACGGGTACAGAAGGTTGTGGCGGTGGGAAAGTGTTTTCGTGGACTCCTCTGGTGGTTTGGGGATATTTGGGAATATATAGGCGAAAGAATTAGGTCAGGAGGGTCACGGGGGGCACACAAGGGTGGGGGCGCGCCCTACCCCCCTGGGCGCGCCCTCCGTCCTTGTGGCCGCCTCGTGGCTCCTCCGACTTCATCTCCAAGTCTCCTAGTTGTCTTCTGGTCCAAGAAAAATCATCGCGGAGGTTTGTTTCCATTTGGACTTTGTTTGGTATTCCTTTTCTGCAAAACTCTAAAACAAGGAAAAAACAGAAACTGGCACTAAGCTCTAGGTTAATAGGTTAGTCCCAAAAATAATATAAAATAACATATTAATGCATATAAAACATCCAAAACATATAATATAATAGCATCAAACAATCAAAAATTATAGATACGTTGGAAACGTATAAGGCACCTCAGCTCCCCTGATGCGGCTTGAACTACGTCGGTATTTCCCAAACAGGAAGGGATGATGCAGCACAGCTACGGTAGGTATTTCCCTCAATGATGAGACCAAGGTTATCGAACCAGTAGCAGAACCACGCAACACTACGTGAACGACACCTGCACACAAATAACAAATACTCGCAACCCAACGTATTAAAGGGGTTGTCAATCCTTTTCGGGTAACGGCGCCAGAAATTTGCAAGTAGACGGAATAAAAATATGATAGATTGGATAAATAGATCCCGAATAAGCACAAAATAAAACAAAGTGCAACAAGGTATTTTTGTATTTTTGGGATTAATAGATATGAAAATCAAAGCAAATAAAAATAGATCCCGATGGCAAATATAATAAAGAAGAGACCCGGGGGCGTAGGTTTCACTAGTGGCTTCTCTCGAGAAAAATAGCATACGGCGGGTAAACAAATTACTGTTGGGCAATTGATAGAACTTCAAATAATCATGACGATATCCAGGCAATGATCATTATATATGCATCACGTCCAAGATTAGTAGACTAACTCCTGCCTGCATCTACTACTATTACTCCACACATCGACCGCTATCCAGAATGGATCTAGTGTATCAAGTTCATTGATAACCCACAAGTATAGGGGATCGCAACAGTTTTCGAGGGTAGAGTATTCAACCCAAATTTATAGATTTGACACAAGGGGAGCCAAAGAATATTTGAAGGTATTAGCAGCTGAGTTGTCAATTCAACCACACCTGGAGATTAATTATCTGCAGCAAAGTGATCGGTAGCAAAGTAGTTTGAAAGTTTTGATAGAAGTGACAGCAGCAATAGTAACAGTAACAATGATAGCAGTATTTTGTAGCAAGTGTAACAGTGATGATAGCAGTAGTAACTTAGCGGAAACAATATAAGATAAATTTGTAGGCATTGGATCGGTGACTTGTTGGATGATATTCATCATGAGACAGTTATAACCTAGGGCGATACGGCACTAGCTCCAGTTCGTCAATATAATGTAGGCATGTATTCCGTAAATAGTCATACGTGCTTATGGAAAGAACTTGCATGACATCTTTTGTCCTACCCTCCCGTGGCAGTGGGGTCCATATTGGAAACTAAGGGATATTAAGGCCTCCTTTTAATAGAGAATCAGAACAAAGCATTAACACATAGTGAATACATGAACTCCTCAAACTATGGTCATCACCGGGGGTGGTCCCGGTTATTGTCACTCCGGGGTTGCCGGATCGTAACACGTAGTAGGTGACTATAACTTGCAAGATCGGATCTAGAACATGGATATAATGATGATAACATAAATGGTTTAGATACAAAATCATGGCACCCGGTGAGGGAGTCCTGGATTACGGGGTCTTCGGGCGTCCGAACTATGTGGCTTGGGTCGGACTCATGGGCCGTAAAGATACAAGACGGAAGGCTTTCCCCTGTGTCCGGATTGGACTCTCCTTGGCGTGGAAGGCAAGCTTAGCATGCGGATATGAAGATTCCTTTCTCTGTAAACTGGCTCTGTGTAACCCTAGCCCCCTCCGATGTCTATATAAACCGGAAGGTTTAGTCCGTAGAGGCAATCATAATCATACATGCTAGACATCTAGGGTTTAGCCATCATGATCTCGAGGTAGATCAACTCTTGTAACCCCTATACTCATCAAAGTCAATCAAGCAGGAAGTAGGGTATTACCTCCGTCGAGAGGGCCCGAACCTGGGTAAACATTGTGTCCCCTGCCTCCTATTACCTTCGATCCTTAGACGCATAGTTCGGGACCCCCTACCCGAGATCTGCCGGTTTTGACACCAACATTGGTGCTTTCATTGAGAGTTCCATTGTGCCGTCATCGAAAGGCTCGATGGCTCCATCGATCATCTACAATAGTGCTGCCGGGAATTTCTCCCCAGCCAGATCTTCATATTCGGCGGCTTCGCACTGCGTGCCAACTCCGTTGGCCGCCTGGAGCAGATCGACAGCTACGCCCCTGGTCATCAGATCAGTTTCAGAAATCTGAATTACGTTGTTGATATCAGAGGAGACTTGATCTTCCAAGGGTTCGCGGCTCCAACCACCGCTCCGGCCATAGATCCAGAGCGCGTCATTAGGTCCGAAAACGGGAGACTAGAGCCCGCCGGACTCTCTCCCGTTGCAGAGCTCAACATGGGAGAACCGGAGGGAATAGTGTCACCAACACTCATCATAAAGCCGGACTCTTTTCTGAACACTAGCCCTGGGCCCTTGCAGCCCGCATCATGCGGGCTCGTCAAGGGAACTCCGGTCCCCGCACAAACCTCGCTCTTAAACGAGGCTCTGGACTTAATGCGGTCCCTCGCCATCACAGAGGAGCCGCTTCCTAATTGCACCCAGCCCGGACTAGGGGCTGGAAATAGGGAACTTTGCTTCCCACCCACCACCCACTTTATAGCCACTATTGAGGATCTAACCAACATGCTTGATTACGGCTCCGAAGACATCGACGGTATGTAGATGATGCCGGGGAGGAGCAGGCCCTAAACCCTCCGTTCACCGGACGATGGACGGCCACTTCCTTGTACGACATGTACATAGTGGACACACCTAAACAAGGCGACGGCGATAAAGAGGAGGACCCAGTCGAGGACGAACCTCCTGAGATACCACCGAAGCGTCGACGTCAGCGGCGCCGCTCTAAATCGTGTCGCGGAAAGGACAGCAATACCGGCACCGGAGACAACGATACTCCGGAGAACGCCGAAGACAAAGAAGACCCCATCGAACCAACATCCGAACAGGATGATCGGCAGGACGGGCAAGTTGACCCTGACGAGCAAGCAGGGAACGAAGACTCGGAGGATAGCAACTATCTACCACTCTCCGAGGACGAGGTGAGCCTCGGCGACGAAGATTTCATCGTACCAGAGGAACCCCTCGAACAAGAGCGCTTTAATCGCCGGCTAATAGCCACAGCAAGAAACATAAAAAAGAAGCAGCGGCAGCTTCAAGCTGACCAAGATCTGCTCAACGACAGATGGACAAATGTCGTGGCGGCCGAAGAATACGGCCTTGAACACCCAACAAAAAGTTACCCGAAGCGTAAGCTGCTACCCCAATTCGACGATGAGGCGCTGGAGCCCGTACCACCCGCCCGTAACGCGGCTAACGGACCTGACCGACCAGCACGTGGCCGGGACAGAGCAGCAACTCAAGCCGAACACCAGCCTGTGCCACCTCGCCGTAAAAGCAGAGAAACAACAGCCCGGGGATACACATATGACCTACGACAAGACCTGGAAAATAGAGCAGGTCAGACAAGATCAATATACGGATCGCGAGGGCGCGCCCTGGTGCGTGAGGATGGCTATCAAGCCCGGCGCGACAAGCACAACCATGCTCGGGCCGAAAACCGCATACGGACTTCATCCGAACTACACCGTGATGTTGCCAGATACAGAGGCGCCGCACACCCCCAATGCTTCACCGATGAGGTAATGGAGCACCAGTTCCCAGAAGGGTTTAAACCCGTCAACATCAAATCATACGTTGGCACAACAGATCCCGTAGTATGGATTGAAGAATTTCTTTTCCACATTCACATGGCACGCGGTGATGATCTACATGCCGTCAAATATCTCCCCCTAAAACTCAAGGGGCTAGCACGGCACTGGCTGAACAGCCTACCAGAAAACTCTATTGGTAGCTGGGAAGACTTGCAAGATGCATTTCGAGACAACTTCCAAGGCCCCTATGTTCGGCCCCCAGACGCCGATGACCTTAGTCACATAATCCAGCAACCCGGGGAATCGGCCTGGCAGCTTTGGACCAGGTTCCTCATCAAAAAGAACCAGATTGTGGATTGTCCGGACGCCGAAGCCCTCGCGGCCTTCAAGCATAGCGTCCGAGATGAGTGGCTCGCCCGACACCTCGGCCAAGAAAAACCGAAATCCATGGCAGCCCTCACCGCACTTATGACCCGCTTTTGCGCGGGAGAGGATAGCTAGCTTGCTCGTAGAAGCAATAGCACCAGCGACCCTGGAACCTCTAAACCCAGGGATGGCAACGGTAAGCCATGACGCAACAAGCACAAACGTCGAAACAGCAATGAAGAAACCCAGGATACGGCGGTCAACACCGGATTCAGTGGTTCCAAACCCGGTCAACGAAAGAAGCCATTCAAGGCAAACAGAGATGGCCCATCCAGCTTAGACGGAATACTTGATCGGCCTTGCCAGATTCATGGCACCCCTGATAAGCCCGCTAATCACACCAACAGAAATTGTTGGGTCTTTAAACAGGCCGGCAAACTCAACGCTGAACACAAGGGGAAAGGGTCTCCCAGCGACGACGATGACCAAGAGCCTCGTCAACCGAACACAGGGGAACAGAAGCAATTTCCCCCCAAGGTAAAGACAGTGAACATGATATATGTCACGCATATCCCGAAGAGGGAACACAAGTGCGCACTACGGGATATCTACGCCTTAGAGCCGGTCGGGCCAAAATTCAACCCATGGTCAGCTTGTCCAATCACCTTCGATCGAAAGGACCACCCAACCAGTATCCGTCATGGAGGTTCGGCAGCTCTGGTCCTCAACCCAATCATTGACGGATTACACCTCACGCGAGTCCTCATGGACGGTGGCAGCAGTCTCAATCTACTTTGGAAGGAGTAATACCTAGTGTAGAGGCCCGCTCCACGGGCTCAATCACGTTGGAAGTCGTCTTCGGTTCGCCGGACAACTTCCGAGGCGAAGACTTGATCTTCGATATCGTCCCATTCCGCAGTGGTTATCACGCACTGCTCGGACGAACCGATTTCGCCTGCTTTAACGCGGTCCCGCACTACGCCTATCTAAAGCTTAAGATGCCCGGTCCCCGTGGTGTCATTACAATCAACGGAAACATGGAGCGCTCCCTCAGTACCGAGGAGCACACCGCGACCATCGTGGCCGAAGTACAAAGCGGCCCTGTCAAGACGCACACCTCATCGGCTATGAAGCCGCCGGACTTTATTACGCAAGGTCGGACTATACGGCATACGGGCAGCCCGGCAATCCCTGGGTCGGATTAGCAGTTTCGCCTCCGTCGACTGCCACGTACTTCAGCGAGATTCGTACCACATGTGCACAATTACGCACTCAAAGTACCTTGGGCATCAGCGGAGGCAACATATGGATAGGCCTGTAGTATTGTTTGACCCTATATGGTCTCCCCCTCGTTTTTACTTATTTCTCATCTTTTACCACAGGAGAAAGCAGCGCAGACGTGCGGCAGGAAAGTGCGATGGATCTTGTAAATCATAACTTCGCTCAGAGAACCTGTATAGAGCTTTTTTTCTTTAGCCTTAAGACCCCCGACATGTAAAATAGCCTTGGTAATTATGGTACCCTCTGTAATACTACATTTTGACGTATCAATCAGATTTCAGTGAAGCAAATTCTTCCTCGGTATCGTCTTCATTTATAGACTTTATCTCGTCCCTTCAAGTTGCATAACGCACACACCTCGGCAAAAACTGCTAGGGGCTCTATATGGCAACACATGTGTTGCCAACCAAAAAGTCCAAAACAGCTTTCTGGCGCAACTCGGCGTCCCGAGGTCGGCATTATATGCATCGGCTCCGAATCATGTCTTTGGTCAATAGTTGGGTTGCCCGGCTCCTGTGTTTGCTACCTTACGTTCCGTCTGATCGGCTAGGGTAGTAAAGGGAGAACTACTGCGATTGTGTTTCTGGTTCGTCTGGTTAAGCACCTCAGTAGAGAAAGCTAAAACTGACTGTCATGATGCGGGGAGAGCCGGTCAGCCACTCGGTGACTTATCAAAATCTTTAGCAATTTCTTCCGTATTACACGAAGGACCGTTCTCCGGTCACCTATCCAACGCATCCAAATTAGGATAGCCGCATACATACCAGGGGCTACTTTGTAGACCCATCGTCAAACTCCAATGGCTAAGTGAGAGCAATAAAACCACATAGTCTGATTGTCTGGTTCACCGCACTGCACCTCCTTCACGGACTAAGACGTTGGGTTAAGTGTTGTCATGTGCAATTCCGAACACCCCAGTAGTATCTACAAGGGGGTTGAAGCTGACGATTGGGAACTCTCAAATATAAAACGGCCAAACAGGAGGAAAAACTCTTCATACAAGGAGAAACATATACAAAAGACTTAGTTCATGATACAAACTCCCGAACAGTTCAGACTTGTTCATTCGAACACTACATCTTTAGAGCATTGGCCTTCTACAAGGCAGGCACCCTTGAGAACTTCCTCAAAATAGCGCTCCGGTGTGCGGTGGTCCTTGCTTTCGGGCGGACCCTCGACTACCACCTTTTCGGCCTTGATCTTCCTGCAGTGCATCTTGACACGGGCGAAGGCCATTCGCGCCCCTTCTATACAAGAACACTTATTAACGGCGTCAATTCAGGGCAGCACATCGATGAGATGCCGCACGAGGCCGAAGTAGCTGTCCGGAACGGCTTTGGCTGGCCACAACCGGACTATAACGTCCTTCAGGCCGCGCTGGACATCTTTTGCAGCTCCGCCCATTGTGCCATCTGGTCATTTAGCAGTACAGGATGCTCCTGCCCCGCAAACTGCGACAAAAGAGCTTCTCCGTCGCGTGCCCTTCCTGGGCCTGGAAGAATTGGGCGGCGTCCATAGCACTCTTCGGCAGACCCGCATATACGTCTCAAGAACTCCACAGTCGATTAAGTAAGGCATACTTCCGGTCCCCAAATTTAGCCTGTAAAAGAAAGGGCTTACCAGCCGCTATCTGTCCGGCTTGACGGATTTCCTCACGCGATGTGCGGGATTCGGATCGTGCCTCCAAAGCTTCTTGAAGGGCCTTGGCGATCTCGGTCTCCTTCACCTTATTTTCCTTTTCTAAGGACTCGCACTTAGCGGCAGTGTCCTTCAGCTTTTGCTCCATCTCGGTCACCCGTTCCTCAAAACGGCGCCGAGCAGCTTGTTCGGCCGTTAAGTCCATAGCCGCTTTATCAGCAGCCGCTTTGCTTACCCTTGCCTGCTCCTTGGCTTGGGCAAGCTCACCCCTGAGGGTCTCCACAGCAGCGGCGCCATCTGTATAAACACGGACATACATAGGCATACGGTAAAGATGCATTTCATACCTTGCGCCTGGTCGAGCCACGTGTTAACAAGGACTAGGTCCTCATCGGCCCATGCCAGTTTCCGTTGGAGATCAAAAACTTCCACTGATTGGGCAGTCGTCGCTAGCAGAGAAGCCTGTGATTATTCAGATACAAGCATGTTACCATCTGACAACTGGTTATTGATCCTCTGCTCGTTTTTTTCAAAGAACCGAACAGAGTCTCAGGGGCTATTATCTATCTATAGGCATATTTTTCATAAAGCCAAAAAACAAAATTATTACCTTGCTTACCTCGAAGCCTACCAGCAGGCTGGAAAAGGCTTCGTTCAGCCCACTTTTGGTGGACTGAATCTTCTCAGCCACCACACCCATTAGGATGCGGTGCTCCTCCGGAATGGATGCACGTTGCAGTGCGTCCACCATGGAATTCATCGCCTCTGGATTAGCGAAGGTCGCCGCACCCCCTCCTCGGTGGGGGTCGCCGATTAGGCTCCGGAGCCTTATGGGTCTCCGGAGTAGTATGCGGCTGGGGTCGGATTGACTGGGGCCCCTGTCGTCGGCCTTCATGGGTGCCGTACCCCTCAGTCCTTCGGCAACCGAGGTATTATCCTCAGGCGCCGTTAAGTCCCCCCCCCCGTCTCTTCGAGGCCTGGAGAGGGCCTATGGGATGACACCTCGGGGTCATCCGCCTTAGACAGCGGGGAAGCAGGGGATGGAGACTCGCTCTCCATCATCTCCGGCAGCAGATCCCCTAAGGATGAGGATAGCTGGGGGATACTATGGGCCGGACTAAAAAGATAGAACTTAGAGTTATCATCACAATTCCTAAAGGTTGGGCGAGTGTGAACAATCCCGAAGTACTTACGAGTCGGCTTGGGGTTTGGCCCGGCGACGATGCTTCGGGATGGCCTCACCATCTGACCCTGAGTCATCGAGGAGGGTGATTTCATCCCTCTTGGAGGCTTCGGCCTCAAGGTCTTCCGAGGCCGCCCTCTGCTTTCCCTTGCGGGGAGGATATTCTTCTCCCTCCTCCTCTTCCTCCTCCTCGTCATCGTCGTCCTCGTGAGAAGATTGGGCATCGACTTCTCCGGACACTGCGTCCGAAGTGCCCTCCTCTTTCTTCTTCTTCTTCTTCTTGTCCTTCTTTACCGGCGCCTGGTATGTTGCCGGGACCAGCATCCTCATTAGTAGAGGATTGGATGGATCTTCGGGGAGCGGAGCCGGACATCGGATCTGCTACGCCTTCTTGGTCCAGACCTGTCGAGTGATGGATTACTCAAATAGCTCTCCTTTGGAGCAACGAACCTACTAATGTTCGGAGGTTTGGAATTTACCTCAGAGGCCGGATGGTTGCAGTCGAGGCCGGTGTCGTCTGATGACTTTGGCCATGTCTTCTACTTCTTAAAAAGCAGCTTCCATATCCCCTTATGCGTTGTGCCGTAGAACCGTTGTAGGGTCCGCGGCCCTTCCGGATTGAACTCCCACATCTCGAGGGACCGCCGCAGGCAGGGAAGTGCTCAGCAGATCAGCATCACTTGGATTACGTCGGCGAGGGTAATGTCCTTCGCTATCATGCTCTGGACGCGTTTCTGCAACAGCAGCACCTCAGAGGCCGACCCCCAGTCTGGACCCTTGTCGGTCCAGGATGTGAGTCTTAGCAGGGGGCGGATCTAAAAGCTGGAGCGGCTGCCCACTTAGAGCCGCGGGGCTCTGTGATATAGAACCATTCTTCTTGCCATATCTTGACGGTGTCCACAAAGACTCCCTTTCGCCAATTGGCTTTGGGGAGCTTGCTCACCATGGCACCACCGCACTCTGCGTGTTGCCCATCGACCACCTTCGGCTTCATGTCAAAAATCTTGAGCCATAAGCCGAAATGTGGAGGGACACGGAGGAAGGCTTCATAGACGACGATGAACACCGAGATGTGGAGGAATGAATTTGGGGCTAGATCGTGAAAATCCAGCCCGTAGTAGAACATGAGTCCCCTCATGAAGGGGTGGAGGGCGAATCCGAGCTCGCAGAGGAAGTGGGGGATGAACACTACCCTTTCGCCAGGCTCTGGAGTAGGAATGACCTGCGCCGGATATCTGCGGTTAGATATCGTGCGTCCCGCAGCTCCTTGATGTTCTCCTCCGTGACGGAGGAGGCCATCCACTTGCCTTGAGAGCCGGCCATAGTCGGAGGGTTTGCAGAGGAGGGAAAAGCTTGGAACTTGGGCGCTGGAGCTCGAGGATGGGAAGGCAGAAGGGGAATGAGACGTGGGGGGGTGTGAATATCAAGCGTCCCCCTCCCTCAAGCCTTAAAACTCGCCTATTCCCAAGGGGTCGTGCAAACGACACGGTTGGATTACCCAAATCTGTATTAATGAGAATCCCACAATGAGGGGACATGATCTCTGCTTTGACAAGACGTGTCAGTAGAAGTCGCGTATTGAAACGCGAAGCGGGAGGCCCAAAAAACAGTTCGAGATAATAACAGAGCTGAACGTGGCATTCCGCTGGAAAGGGTCATTAATGGATATATTCGTTAATGGATATATTCTAAGTATTATGCTTTTATGGCTGTAATGTTAACCTATTGAACAGAGCCGGATATAGATCTCTTGTTCAGAGAACTGCTTTGAAGTGTTCGGAGGAGGAACCCGCCTTGCAATGCCGAAGACAATCTGCGTGTCAGATACATCATCATTGAAACCAGGTTCAGGGGCTACCGAGGGAGTCCTGGATTACGGGGTCCTCGGGCGTCCGGACTATGTGACATGGGCCGGACTCATGGGCCGTAAAGATACAAGATGGAAGGCTTTCCCCCGTGTCCAGATGGGACTCTCCTTGGCGTGGAAGGCAAGCTTGGCGTGCGGATATGAAGATTCCTTTCTCTATAAACCGACTCTGTGTAACCCTAGCCCCCTCTGGTGTCTATATAAACAAGAGGGTTTAGTCCGTAGAGGCAATCATAATCATACAGGCTAGACATCTAGGGTTTAGCCATCACGATCTCGAGGTAGATCAACTCTTGTAACCCCTATACTCAGCAAAGTCAATCAAGCAGGAAGTAGGGTATTACCTCCATCGAGAGGGCCCGAACCTGGGTAAACATTGTTTCCCCTGCCTCCTGTTACCTTCGATCCTTAGACGCATAGTTCGGGACCCCCTACCCGAGATCTGCCAATTTTGACACCGACACCCGAGCCCAAAGTGACAAGCATTAAGCATGGCAAAGTCATAGCAACACCAATCTTAGAACATAGTGGATACAAGGGATCAAGCCCTAACAAAACTAACTCGATTACATGATGAATCTCATCCAACTCCTCATCGACCAGCGAGCCTACGAAGGAATTACTCACTCCCGGTGGGGAGCATCATGGAATTGGCGATGGAGAAGGGCTGGTGATGACGAAGAACGAAGATCCCTCTCTCCGGAGCCCCAAACGAACTCCAGATCTGCCCTCCCGAGGAAGAACCGGGCTTGGTGGCGGCTCCGTCACGTGGATCGTGATAATTATTTCTCCCTCATTTTTTTAGAAAAATAGGATTTTATAGCGTTGGTTTCAGGGTCTGCGGGGCCACCAGGTGGGAACAACCCACTTGGGCGCGCCAGGAGAGGGGGGCGTGCCCTGGTGGGTTGTGCCCACCCAGGGGCCCCTCTCCGGTAGGTCTTGGCTCCAGAAATTCTTATATATTATATAAAAATTCCTCGCAAAGTTTCATTCCATTCCGAGAACTTCTATTTCTGCACAAAAACAACACCATGGTAGTTCTGCTGAAAACAGCGTTAATCCGGGGTTTGTTTCATTCAAATCATGCAAATTAGTGTCCAAAACAAGAGGAAAAGCGTTAGGAAAAGTAGATACGTTGGAGACGCATCAACTCCCCCAAGCTTAAACCTTTGCTTGTCCTCAAGCAATTCAGTTGATAAACTGAAAGTGAAAAAGAAAAACTTTTACGAACTCTTTTGCTCTTGTTTGCATAAATAGGCTTAAACAGGACCCAGGTTTTCAGCCAACATTATAACTAACCAGGCCGACAATAACTCTTAAAGATTATAATGATTTATATCAAGGACATAATCAGCTAGCGAGCAATAATAAGATATCTCAAACGGCAACACGTTGTCAAAACAACCATGATATAATATGACAATAGTGGTATCTCGCTAGCCCTTTCTGAGACCGCAAGACATAAATGCAGAGCACCTCCAAAGTTCAAGCAGCGACTAAACATTGTAATTCATGATTGAAAAGATCCAGTCATGATGCACCCAACATTAGCTACACACAATGCATAAGTCATGATAGTTGTGCTCTCGGGTTCTAGCGCTTGTTTTAGAAGGTGATGACACAACATAAAAGTAAATAGATAGTCCCTTCATAGAGGGAAGCAATGATTTGTAGAGGTGCCAGAGCTCAAGTTTTTAAAGCAGAGGTAAATGATATTTTGAGACATGCACCCTTCTCGTTTACTTCACGACCATCAGCTATCAATATCTTCCATGCTAAGCACGCTAGTGGCGGTTCCCAAGCGATAAAAGTAAAGTTTTGGACTCCATTGGGAGTTTTTGTTTGATTATTTGAGCGATTAACTCTTTTTCAGTTTGCAGTTTGGGACTGGGCATCCCAATTACCACCCTTTTCTTGTGCGATGGCGAGTGAATAAACACTCGACCTGAGAATAACCCGCTTAGCATGGAAGATATAGACCACCTCATGTCGTTCCATGAATGATCTAGGCACACAAAAATGATATTTATTTAGAAGATTTTAGAGGTGGCACATACAAATTTACTTAGGACGGCAGGGTAATACCGCATATAGGTAGGAGAAGGAAATATGCCCTAGAGGCAATAATAAAGTTGTTATTTATATTTCCTTATATCATGATACATGTTTATTATTCATGCTAGAATTGTATTAACCAGAAACTTAGTACATGTGTGAATACATAGACAAGACAGAGTGTCCCTAGTATGCATGTACTTGACTAGCTCGTTAATCAAAGATGGTTCAGTTTCCTAACCATAGACATATGTTGTCATTTGATGAATAGGATCAAATCATTAGAGAATGATGTGATGGACAAGACCCATCCGTCAGCTTAGCATAATGATCGTTTAGTTTTATTGCTATTGCTTTCTTAATGACTTGTACATGTTCCTCTAACTATGAGATTATGCAACTCCCGAATACCAGAAGAACACCTTGTGTGCTATCAAACGTCACAACATAACTGGGTGATCATAAAGATGCTCTACAGGTGTCTCCAATGGTGTTTGTTGAGTTGGCATAGATCAAGATTAGGATTTGTCACTCCGTGTATCGGAGAGGTATCTCTGGGCCCTCTCGGTAATGCACATCACTATAAGCCTTGCAAGCAATGTGACTAATGAGTTAGTTACGGGATGATGCATTACGGTACGAGTAAAGAGACTTGCCAGTAACGAGATTGAACTAGGTATGATGATACCGACGATCAAATCTCGGGCGAGTAACATACCGATGACAAAGGGAACAACGTATGTTGTTATGCAGTTTGACCGATAAAGATCTTCGTAGAATGTGTAGGAGCCAATATGAGCATCCAGGTTCAGCTATTGGTTATTGACGGGAGATGTTTCTCGGTCATGTCTACATAATTCTCGAACCCGTAGGGTCCGCACACTTAACGTTCGATGACGATTTGTATTATGAGTTGTGTGATCATGGACATGACGAGGAGTCTCGAAATGGTCGAGACATAAAGATTCATATATTGGAAGGTTGCATCCAGACACCGGAATGGTTCGGGTCGTTTCGGAGTACCGGGGTATACCG
>NC_057796.1:114420804-114427314 GCF_018294505.1 Triticum aestivum
GCACCCCAAAGGACACACAAGTTTCTCTTAGCCGTGTGCGGTGCCCCCTCCATAGTTACACACCTCGGTTATATCGTCGTAGTGCTTAGGTGAAGCCCTGCGCCGGTAACTTCATCATCACCGTCGCCATGCCGTCGTACTGACAGAAATCTCCCTCGGCCTCAACTGAATCAAGAGTTCGAGGGACGTCACCGAGCTAAACATGTGCTAATCGCGGAGGTGCTGTATGTTCGGTACTTGGATCGGTTGGATCGCGAAGACGTTCGACTACATCAACCACGTTACTAAACGCTTCCGCTTTTGGTCTACGAGGGTACGTGGACACACTCTCCCCGCTCGTTGCTATGCATCTCCTAGATAGATCTTGCATGATCGTAGGCAAATTTTTTGAAATACTGCGTTCCCCAACAGTGGCATCCGAGCCAGGTCTATGCGTAGATGTTATATGCACGAGTAGAACACAATGAGTTGTGGGCGATAATAGTCATACTGCTTACCAGCAATGTCTTACTTTGATTCGGCGGCATTGTTGGATGAAGCGGCCCGGACCAACATTGCATGACTGCGTTCATGAGACTGGTTCTACCGACGTGCTTCGCACACAGGTGGCTAGCGGGTGTCTGTTTCTCCAGCTTTAGTTGAATCGAGTTTGACTACGCCCGGTCCTTGCTGAAGGTTAAAACATCACACTTGACGAAAAATCGTTGTGGTTTCGATGCGTAGGTAAGAATGGTTCTTGCTAGAAGCCCGTAGCAGCCACGTAAAACTTGCAACAACAAAGTAGAGGACGTCTAACTTGTTTTTGCAGGGCTTGTTGTGATGTGATATGGTCAAGACGTGATGATATATAAATTGTTGTATGAGATGATCATGTTTTGTAACAGTTATCGGCAACTGGCAGGAGCCATATGGTTGTCGCTTTATTGTATGAAATGCAATTGTCATGTAATTGCTTTACTTTATCACTAAGCGGTAGTGATAGTCGTAGAAGCAATAGTTGGCGAGACGACAACGATGCTACGATGGATATCAAGGTGTCAAGCCGGTGATGATGGTGATCATGACGGTGCTTTGGAGGTGGAGATCAAAGGCACAAGATGATGATGGCCATATCATATCACTTCTTGTGATTGCATGAGATGTTTATCCTTTATGCATCTTATTTTGCTTAGTACGTCGGTAGCATTATGAGATGATCCCAGTCAAAAAAATTCAAGGTATAAGTGTTCTCCCTAAGTATGCACCGTTGCGACAGTTCTTCGTGCTGAGACACCACGTGATGATCGGGTGTGATAAGCTCTACGTTCACATACAACGGGTGCAAGCCAGTTTTTGCACATGCAGAATACTCGGGTTAAACTTGACGCGCCTAGCATATGCAGATATGGCCTCGGAACACTAAGACCGAAAGGTCGAACGTGAATCATATAGTAGATATGATCAACATAGTGATGTTCACCATTGAAAACTACTCCATCTCACGTGATGATCGGACATAGTTTAGTTGATGTGGATCACATGATCATTTAGATGACTAGAGGGATGTCTATCTAAGTGGGAGTTTTAAGTAATATGATTAATTGAAACTTAATTTATCATGAACTTAGTCCTGATAGTTTTTGCATATCTATGTTGTAGATCAATAGCTCGCATATAGCTCCCCTGTTTTATTTTTTATATGTTCCTAGAGAAAAACTATGTTGAAAGATGATAGTAGCAATAATGCGGACTGGGTCCGTGATCTGAGGATTATCCTCACTGCTGCACAGAAGAATTATGTCCTTGATGCACCGCTAGGTGACAGACCTATTGTAGGAGCAGATGCGGACGTTATGAATGTTTGACAAGCTCGGTATGATAACTACTTGATAGTTTAGTGCACCATGCTTTACGGCTTAGAACCGGGACTTCAAAATTGTTTTAAACGCCATGGAGCATATGAGATGTTTCAAGAGTTGAAATTAGTATTTTAGACTCATGCCCATGTCGAGAGGTATGAGACCTCTGACAGTACTTTGCCTACAAGATGGAGGAGAATAGCTCAACCAGTGAGCATGTGCTCAGATTGTCTGGGCACTACAATCGCTTGAATCAAGTGGGAGTTAATCTTCTAGATAATATAGTGATTGATAGTGTTCTCTAGTCACTATCACCAAGCTACTAGAACTTCATGATGAACTATAATATGCAAGGGATGACGAAAACAATCCCCGAGCACTTCGCGATGCTGAAATCGGCGAAGGTAGAAATCAAGAAAAGCATCAAGTGTTGATGGTTGACAAGACCACTAGTTTCAAGTAAAAGGGCAAGGGAAAGAAAGGGAAATTCAAGAAGAATGGCAATCAAGTTGCCACTCCCATGAAGAAGCCCAAAGCTAGACCCAAGCCTGAAACTGAGTGCTTCTACTGCAAAGGAAATGGTCACTGGAAGCGGAACTGCCCCAAACATTTGGCGGATAAGAAGGATGGCAAAGTGAACAAAGGCATATTTGATATACAGATTATTGATGTGTACTTTACTAGTGTTTATAGCAACCCCTCAATATTTGATACTGGTTCAGTCGCTATGAGTAGTAACTCGAAACAGGAATTGCAAAATGAACAGAGACTAGTTAAGGACGAGGTGACGATGTGTGTTGGAAGTGATTCCAAGGTTGATAAGATCACCATCGCACATCCCTTTACCTTCGGGATTAGTGTTGAACCTAAAATAAATGGTATTTGGTGTTTGCGTTGAGCATAATATGATTGGATCATGTTTATTGCAATATGGCTATTCATTTTAAGTCAAAGAATAATTGTTATTCTGTTTACATGAATAAAACCTTCTGTGGTCATACACCCAATATGAATGGTTTATTGAATCTCGATCATAGTGGTACACATTCATAATATTGATGCCAAAAGATGCAAAGTTGATAATGATAGTGCAACATATTTGTGGCACTGCCGTTTAGGTCATATTGGTGTAAAGCGCATGAAGAAACTCCATGCTGATTGGCTTTTGGAATCACTTGATTATGAATCACTTGATGCTTGCGAACCATGCCTCATGGGCAAGATGACTAAGACTCCGTTCTCCGGAACAATGGAGCGAGCAACTGGCTTGTTGGAAATAATACATACTGATCTTTGCGGTCCAATGAGTGTTGAGGCTCACGGCAGGTATCATTATTTTCTGACCTTCACAGATGATTTGAGCAGATATGGGTATATCTACTTAATGAAACATAAGTCTGAAACATTTGAAAAGTTCAAAGAATTTCAGAGTGAAGTGGAAAATCATCGTAACAAGAAAATAAAGTTTCTACGATCTGGTCGTGGAGGTGAATATTTGAGTTATGAGTTTGGTCTTCATTTGAAACAATGTGGAATAGTTTCGCAACTCACGCCACCTGGAACACCACGGCGTAATGATGTGTCCGAATGTCGTAACCGTACTTTATTAGATATAGTGCGATCTATGATGTCTCTTACCGATTTACCACTATCATTTTGGGGTTATGCATTAGAGACAGCTGCATTCACGTTAAATAGGGCACCATCTAAATCCGTTGAGACGACACTGAATGAACTGTGGTTTAGCAAGAAACCTAAGCTGTCGTTTCTTAAAGTTTGGGCTGCGATGCTTATGTGAAAAAGCTTCAACCTGATAAGCTCGAACCCAAATTGGAGTAATGTGTCTTCATAGGATACCCAAAGGAGACCGTTGTACACCTTCTATCACAGATCTGAATGCAAGATATTCGTTGCTAAGAATGGATCCTTTCTAGAGAAGGAGTTTCTCTCGAAAGAAGTGAGTGGGAGGAAAGTAGAACTTGATGAGGTAATTGTACCTGCTCCCTTATTGGAAAGTAGTTCATCACATAAATCAGTTCTAGTGATTCCTACACCAATTAGTGAGGAAGCTAATGATGATGATCATGGAACTTCTGATCAAGTTACTACCAAACCTCGTAGGTCAACCAGAGTAAGATCCGCACCAGAGTGGTACGGTAATCCTGTTCTGGAGGTCATGTTACTTGACCATGACGAACCTACAAACTATGAGGAAGCGATGATGAGCCCAGATTCCGCGAAATGGCTTGAGGCCATGAAATCTGAGATGGGATCCATGTATGAGAACAAAGTGTGGACTTTGGTTGACTTGCCCGATGATCGACAAGCCATAGAGAATAAATGGATCTTCAAGAAGAAGACTGATGCTGACGGTAATGTTATTGTCTACAAAGCTCGACTTGTTGCGAAAGGTTTTCAACAAGTTCAAGGAGTTGACTACGATGAGACCTTCTCACCCGTAGCGATGCTTAAGTCTGTCCGAATCATGTTAGCAATTACCGCATTTTATGATTATGAAATTTGGCAAATGGATGTAAAAACTGCATTCCTTAATGGATATCATAAATAAGAGTTGTATATGATGCAACTAGATGGTTTTGTTGATCCAAAAGGTGCTAACAAAGTGTGCAAGCTCCAGCGATCCATTTATGGACTGGTGCAAGCATCTCGGAGTTGGAATATACGCTTTGATAAGGTGATCAAAGCATATGGTTTTATACAGACTTTAGGTGAAGCCTATATTTACAAGAAAGTGAGTGGGAGCACTACAACCTTTCTGATAAGTATATGTGAATGACATATTGTTGATCAGAAATGATATAGAATTTTTGGAAAGCATAAAGGAGTGTTTGAAAGGAGTTTTTCAAAGAAAGACCTCGGTAAAGCTACTTACATATTGAGCATCAAGATCTATAGAGATAGATCAAGATGCTTGATAAGATTTTTCAATGAGAACATACCTTGACAAGATTTTGAAGTAGTTCAAAATGGAATAGTCAAAGAAGGAGTTCTTGCTTGTGTTGCAAGGTATGAAGTTGAGTAAGACTCAAAACTCGACCACGACAGAAAATAGAAAGAGAATGAAAGTCATTCCATATGCCTCAGTCATAGGTTCTATAAAGTATGCTATGCTGTGTACCAGACCAATTGTGTACCTCGCCATGTTTGGCAAGAGGGTACAATAGTGGTCCAGGAGTGGATCACTGGACAGTGGTCAAAATCATCCTTAGTTACCTAAGAGGACTAAGGAAATGTTTCTCGGTTATGGAGTTGATAAAGAGTTCGTCGTAAAGGGTTACGTTGATGCAAGCTTTGACACTGATCCGGATGACTCTAAGTCTCAATCTAGATACATATTGAAAGTGGGAGAGATTAGCTAGAGTAGCTCCGTGCAGAGAATTGTAGACATAGAAAATTTGCAAAATACATACGGCTCTGAATGTGGCAGACCCGTTGACTAAACTTCTCTCACAAAGCAAAACATGATCACTCTTTGGGTGTTAATCACATAGCGATGTGAACTAGACTCTAGTAAACCCTTTGGGTATTAGTCGCATGGAGATGCGAACTAATCACATAAAGATGTGAACTATTGGTGTTAAATCACATGATGATGTGAACTAGATTATTGACTCTAGTGCAAGTGGGAGACTGAAGGAAATATGCCCTAGAGGCAATAATAAAGTTGTTATTTATATTTCCTTATATCATGATAAATGTGTATTATTCATGCTAGAATTGTATTAACCGGAAACTTAGTACATGCGTGAATACATAGACAAAACAGAGTGTCCCTAGTATGCATGTACTTGACTAGCTCGTTAATCAAAGATGGTTAAGTTTCCTAACCATAGACATGTGTTGTCATTTGATGAATGGGATCAAATCATTAGAGAATGATGTGATGGACAAGACCCATCCGTTAGCTTAGCATAATGATCATTTAGTTTTATTGCTATTGCTTTCTTCATGACTTATACATGTTCCTCTGACTATGAGATTATGCAACTCCCGAATACCAGAGGAACACCTTGTGTGCTATCAAACATCACAACATAACTGGGTGGTCATAAAGATGCTCTACAGGTGTCTCCGATGGTGTTTGTTGAGTTGGCGTAGATCGAGATTAGGATTTGTCACTCCGTGTATCAAAGAGGTATCTCTGGGCCCTCTCGGTAATGCACATCACTATAAGCCTTGCAAGCAATGTGACTAATGAGTTAGTTACGGGATGATGCATTACGGAACGAGTAAAGAGACTTGCCGGTAACGAGATTGAACTAGGTATGATGATACCGACGATCGAATCTTGGGCAAGTAACATACCGATGACAAAGGGAACAACGCATGTTGTTATGCGGTTTGACCGATAAAGATCTTTGTAGAATGTGTAGGAGCCAATATGAGCATCCAGGTTCCGCTATTGGTTATTGATCGGAGATGTGTCTCGGTCATGTCTACATAATTCTCGAACCCGTAGGGTCCGCACGCTTAACCTTCAATGATGATTTGTATTATGAGTTATGTGATTTGATGACAGAATATTGTTCGGAGTCCCGGATGAGATCACGAACATGACCAGGAGTCTCGAAATGGTCGATACATAAAGATTCATATATTGGAAGGTTGCATTCGGACACCGGAATGGTTCGGGTCGTTTCGGATGAGTTTC
>NC_057796.1:114427550-114443292 GCF_018294505.1 Triticum aestivum
CCTTCATGGGCCTTAGTGGAAAGGAGAGGAGGGCCACAAGGGAGGCCACCCCCCCCATGGCCAGTCAGAATTGGACTAGGGAAGGGGGCGGCGCCCCCTCTTTCCTTCTCCCCTCTTCCTCCTTCCCTCCTTCTCCCTCTCTTGGATGGAAGGGGACTCCAACTAGGATTGGGAATCCTAGTTGGACTCCCCATGGCGCGGGCCCCCCCTTAGGCTGGCCTCCTCCTCCTCCCCCCTTTATATACGTGGGAGGGGGCACCCCAAAGGACACACAAGTTTCTCTTAGCCGTGTGCGGTGCCCCCCTCCACAGTTATACACCTCGGTCATATCGTCGTAGTGCTTAGGTGAAGCCATGCGCCGGTAACTTCATCATCACCGTCGCCATGCCATCGGGCTGACAGAACTCTCCCTTGGCCTCAACTAGATCAAGAGTTCGAGGGACGTCACCGAGCTGAACGTGTGCTGATCGCGGAGGTGCCGTACATTCGGTACTTGGATCGGTTGGATCACGAAGACGTTCAACTACATCAACCGCGTTACTAAACACTTCCGCTTTCGGTCTACAAGGGTACATGGACACACTCTCCCCGCTCATTGCTATGCATCTCCTAGATAGATCTTGCGTGATCATAGGCAAAAAAATTGAAATACTGCGTTCCCCAATAGTAGGTATGGTGGACTCACTTAGTACAGGTGAAGGCTAGCAATTAGATTGAGAAGTGGCCAGCTAGAGAGAAACAACGGTCATAAACATGCATTATGCATAAGTAACATTGGACACTAGCATGAGTAGGATATGAACACCATGAACATAAATATCATAGAGGCTATGTTGGTTTTGATTCAACTACATGCATGAACATGTGCCAAGTCAAGCCACTCAAACATTCAGAGCAGGATACCATATCAGCATACTACATCACAATCATTTTAACGCAATGTTGATATCCAAGATAAATCATTATTCACTCCCAACTACTTATGCATGGCATGAGAAACTATAATCTCTAATTGTCATTGCAAACATGTTTAATCATAACGGGCTGAAGAATGGATACTAGTTTAAACATATTTACACAAACAGAACAAGTCGAGTTCATACCAGTTTCTCTTTGGCACGGCCAGTTCATCGAATATCGTCATTATTGCCTTTCACTTGCATGAACGAATGATGTGAAAATAATAATAGTGCAAGAGTTCCGTGGACTAAGCTAGAATCTGCAATCATTTTATTCAACAGGAGAAGACAAAGTAAAATGTGCTCTTATTAGTTCAACAGTTATTCGTATGAGAGCCGCTCAACATTTTCATCGTGGTCTTCTCCTAGGTAAGACTCGAATAAAAAGAAAAGGAATTCAGAGAAACACACTGAGATATTTTTGGATTTTTTGGTTTTCTTGAACAAGCAAATAAAAGGGAAAAGCTAAAAACGAGAAAAACTATTTACACGGGAAAGCTCCCAACAAGCAAAAGAAGAACAAGGAAATCTTTTTGGGTTTTCTCTTTTTAATACTGCTACTAAGCATGCATAGAAAGTAAATTACTACAACTAATTTTTTTTTGGTTTTTATAAAGTTTTTCAAACACACAAGAAGAAAGCAAGAAAATAAATCTAAGCATGGATGATACAATGAAAAAGTGTGAACACCAACTAAATGAATAAGTGGACATGAATGTAAAGTCGGTGGAAAGACGTACTCCCCCAAGCTTAGGCTTCCGGCCTAACTTGGTAGTCGATCAGTAGCCTGGAGGGTAGTAGTTGGCGTGGTAGCTCACGGAGGCTCTCGGTGTGGATGCCTCGGCCTGTCGTGCTGCCTCCACTGCTACATTGTGAGATCGGGCCTCGCTCTCAAGAACAAAATATCTTCCTTTGCTGTGATAGTAAAAAAGAGCAGGCGCGGGCAAATATGTGTGCACAACAGATTTTTGGTTAAACAATAGATTATAAGTGAAGTTATCAACCTTTTCCTTGAGAATCTTACGATCTTTTAAGGTGTCAAAATCTAAATACTGCGTGGGTAGGATAGGATCAAAGGGCAAAGCTGAAACACCCAGCCCACGTGCTAAACGCGTGGCATATATTCCACCATAGAAATAGCCACTGTTAGCATTGTGCTGAAGTCTGCGTGCAACAATTGCTGCAAGGTTATAATTCCTTTCACCGGTGAGAGCAGTGTGAATGAGGCTCAAGTCTGGAGCACAGAGTGTACTACAGTCTTGCTTGCCTACTATACATTTCCCATTAAATAATGCAAAGTACTGGATTGCAGGAAAATGAATGCTCTTTATTCTACCTTGTGTCACTCCCCTCGTCTCACCGCAGCAAAGACTAGTTAAGAATGTTTGGAATTCAGCCCTTGGCGGTTCGTCAAGCGAACCCCAGAACGGGAGTTTGCAGTGGTAAGAAAAATTCTCTAGTGGGATGGTAAATGGATTATCATAAAGCATAAACGACACCCTAGACTCACGATGAAGGAATTTAAATCCTTTGAAAAATGATTCAGTGAGAAGGTGGTGTTGTTTGCACTTTTCTGAAAGGTAGGGGCCGAGACTGGCATTGTGAACATATTGCTCAAATTCCTCCTTAATACCCACACGCATCATATACTCATCGCAAGGCCATAAGCATGTTTTGGTGGCGGCATCTCGAGTAGCACTTTCACTTGGTTCAACATAAGACCGGCAAGCGAAACTGTCACTAGAAGATGCCCCCAAGGATCTCCTCCTCGAAGAACTCCTTCCAAACAAGTTGATCATGTTCGTGTACAATTTACTGAAAAATTTTGGGTGACAAAAATTTGTCAACAAAACTTCAATAAATTGGTAGCAACTACTCATAGGGATACATAGAGGCCATAGCAAGCATTCAAACTACTTAGAACTCTTAAAAATTCAACATGCAAGCTCATCTACAACAGCACCAAGAGTAGCTAATTATTCAAAATAGAAACCACTAAAACAAAAACTAATTGGACAAACCGTGGAGTCACATACCAAGCAACAATCCCCCGAAATAGTTTTGGAAATGGAGCTTCGAGCAAAGAGATCGCAATCCGCGGGTTTGAGGGCAAGAACACGGGAGAGAGAGCAATGGAGAATTTTTTTCTGGAGGTGAGTGATGATGTGGTGTGAAGGTATAAGTGAGGGGGCCACGTGGGGACCACAACTCGCCAGGGCGCGGCTGGGGTCCTGGCGCGCCCAGATGGGTTGTGCCCACCTGGTGCACCTCTCTCCGATATTATTTGCACCAGAAATTTAGAAATATTCAGAAAAAAATCGTATTAAATTTTCAGGGCATTCTGAGAACTTTTATTTTTGGGTCATTTTTTTATTGGATGGGAAATTCAAAAAACTGACAATACATGGCATTTTATTTTATTTAACTAATAAAAATAGAAAACAAAAAGTAGAGACAGAAGGTAGTTCTTACTAAATTCATCAACTTCATACCGTTCAAAAATGATCCATTAATAAGGTTGATCAGGTCTTAGTAACAACCACTTTCGATTGGCATGAAACCGAAGAACTTTCATAAATCACTAAGTTACCTCAATGGGGATATGCATTTCCCCAACAATAAGCATTTCATATTTCTTTTTGACAGTAGGTAGAGGTATTTGAAAAACTTTCAATAGTGATTGTCGGAGATTTTTCAATAACATTAATACCATTCACTTGGAATTGTTTCTTCGGAAAGTGCACCGTATGCTCATTACCATTGATATGAAAAGTGAACTTGCTTTTATTGCAATCAATAACAGCCCCTGCAGTATTCAAGAAGGGTCTACCAAGGATAACCGACATGTTGTCGTCCTCGGGCATCTCAAGTTAACAAAGTCAGTCAAAATAGTAACATTAGCAACAACAACGGGCACATCCTCGCAAATACCGATAGGTATGGCAGTTGATTTGTCAGCCATTTGCAAAGATATTTCAGTAGGTGTGATTTTATTCAAATCAAGTCTTTTATATAAAGAGAAAGGCATAACACTAACACCAGCTCCTAAATCACACAAAGCAGTTTTGACATAATTCTTTTTGATAGAGCAAGGTATAGTTGGTATTCCCGGATCTCCAAGTTTTTTAGGTACTCCATCCTTAAAAGTATAATTAGCAAGCATAGTGGAGATTTCAGCTTCCGGTATTTTTCTCTTATTTGTGATGATGTCTTTCATATACTTTGCATAAGGAGGCATTTTAAGGATATCAGTCAAACGAGTACGCAAAGACTGGCCTCAGCATTTCAGCAAAGCGTTCAAATTCTTCATCATCTTTCTTTTTGGTTGACTTGGGTGGAAAAGTCATAGGTTTTTGAACCCACGGTTCTCTTTCGTTACCGTGTTTTCTAGCAATGAAGTCTCTTTTGTCATACCTTTTATTCTTAGGTTGTGGGTTATCAAGATCAACAGGTGGTTCTATCTCAACATCATTATCTGGTTCCTTTTCATTTGGTTGAGAGTCCTCATGAACCTCATCATTATCTTTTTCATTATCACTAGGTGGGTGTTCATTAGCAGATTGAGTTTCAGCATCAGAGATAGAAGTTTCATTATCATTATCAGGAGGTTTTTCTATTTTAGGTTCACTAGAAGTATGCAAAGTCCTAGCATTTTTCTTCTTCTTTTTCTTTCTAGAAGGACTAGGTGCATCAGTGTTAACTCTTTGTGAATCTTGTTCAATTCTTTTAGTGTGTCTCTCAGGATAAAGTGGTTCCTGAGTCATTTTACCTCCTCTAGTTGCAACTCTAACAGCAAAGTCATGTATATTACTATTCATTTCATCAAGCAATTCTCTTTGTGATTTGGCAACTTGTTCTAACTGAGTTTGAACCATAGAAGCATGTTTTCCAACACCTCTTACATCATTTGAGATTCTAAATAACAAGTAACTCAAGCGAGCAATCATATCAGAATTGTATTTCAATTGTTTCATAACATTTGCATTGAAGTAATCTTGTTTTCTAATATAGTTTTCAAACTCATAAAGGCATTGACTAGGGTGCATATTGTGAGGATTATCATTATCATTGAACTTCATTAGAGAATTTACCTCTACCACCTTAGGCAGTGGTGGTGTATTAAGCCCATGTATTTCTTCAATAGGAGGTAAATTTTTAACATCCTCAACTTTAATACCTTTTTCCTTCATGGATTTCTTTGCCTCTTGCATATCTTCAGGACTGAGATATAATATACCCCTCTTCTTTGGAGTGGGTTTAGGCGGTGGTTCAGGAAGAGTCCAATCATCAAAAAAAATCAATATGTTATTCAATAATTCTTCAGCTTGTCCAATAGTTCGTTCCCTGAAAACACAACCAGCACAACTATCTAGGAAGTCCCTAGAAGCATCGGTTGGTCCATTATATAAGATATCAAGTATTTCATTTTTCTTAAGAGGATGATCAGGCAAAGCATTAAGTAACTGGCAAAGCCTCCCCCAACCCTATGGGAGACTCTCTTCTTTAGTTTGAACAAAGTTAAATATTTCCTGTAAGGCAGCTTGTTTCTTATGAGCAGGAAAATATTTTTCAGAGAAGTAATAAATCATATCCTAGGGACTACGCACACAACCAGGAGCAAGAGTATTGTACCAAGCTTTAGCATCACCCTTTAATGAGAAAGGAAATAATTTGAGAATAAAGTAGTAGCGAGTCTTCTCATCATGAGTAAAAGGGGTAGCTATATCATTCAACTTAGTAAGATGTGCCACAACAGTTTCAGTTTCATAACCATGGAAAGGATCGGATTCAACCAAAGTAATTAACTCTGGGTCGACAGAGAATTCATAATCCTTATCATCAATAAAGATAGGTGAAGTAGCAAACTTAGGATCACATTTCATTCTAGCATTCAGAGATTTTCTTTATACTTGCTTAATAATTTCTCTAGATCATCTCTATCTCTGCAAGCAAGAATATCTCTAGTTGTCTCCTCACTCATAACATAACCTTCCGGTACCTTAGGCAATTCATATATAGGAGGGCTAGTTCTAGTAGGTGTTTCAGGAGATTCAGTTTCAAGATCATCAGATTCAACAACATCATGTTGTATTACTCTAGCAATTTGTTCATCAAGAAATTCACCAAGTGGCACATCATCATTATCAAGCAAGGTACTAGCATCATCATAAGCATCATTCATAGTAGTAGTAGCATCATCAATAACTTGCGACATATCAGAATTGATAGCATTTGGTGGTGTTGCAAGTTTACTTATAACAGAAGGTGAATCTAAAGCAGAACTGGATGGCAGTTCTTTACCTCCCCTCGTCTTAGAGGGAAAAATCTTAGTCTTAGCATCCTTCAGATTCTTCATAGTGATAATATGATAATAATCCCAAGTGACTCGACAAATATAGCTATGCTCCCCGGCAACGGCGCCAGAAAAAGGTCTTGATAACCCACAAGTATAGGGGATCGCAACAGTTTTCGAGGGTAGAGTATTCAACCCAAATTTATAGATTCGACACAAGGGGAGGCAAAGAATATTTGAAGGTATTAGCAGCTGAGTTGTCAATTCAACCACACCTGGAGATTAATTATCTGCAGCAAAGTGATCAGTAGCAAAGTAGTTTGATAGTTTTGATAGAAGTGACAGCAGCAATAGTAACAGTAACAGTGATAGCAGTATTTTGTAGCAAGTGTAACAGTGATGATAGCAGTAGTAACTTAGCGGAAACAATATAATATAAATTCGTAGGCATTGGATCGGTGACTTGTCGGATGATATTCATCATGAGACAGTTATAACCTAGGGCGATACGGCACTAGCTCCAGTTCGTCAATATAATGTAGGCATGTATTCTGTAAATAGTCGTACGTGCTTATGGAAAGAACTTGCATGACATATTTTGTCCTACCCTCCCATGGCAGCGGGGTCCATATTGGAAACAAAGGGATATTAAGGCCTCCTTTTAATAGAGATCCGGAACAAAGCATTAACACATAGTGAATACATGAACTCCTCAAACTACGGTCATCACCGGGAGTGCTCCCGGTTATTGTCACTCCGGGCTTGCCGGATCATAACACGTAGTAGGTGACTATAACTTGCAAGATCGGATCTAGAACATGGATATAATGATGATAACATAAACGGTTCAGATCTAAAATCATGGCACCCGGGCCCAAAGTGACAAGCATTAAGCATGGCAAAGTCATAGCAACATCAATCTTAGAACATAGTGGATACTAGGGATCGAGCCCTAACAAAACTAACTCGATTAAATGATGAATCTCATCCAACTCCAAACTGACTAGCGAGCCTATGAAGGAATTACTCACTCCCAGTGGGGAGCATCATGGAATTGGCGATGGAGAAGGGTTGGTGATGACGAAGAACGAAGATCCCTCAACCCGAAGCCCCAAACGGACTCCAGATCTGCCCTCCCGAGGAAGAATAGGGCTTGGCGGCGGCTCCGTCTCATGAATCACGATAATTCTTTCTCCCTCATTTTTTTCTGGAAAAATAGGATTTTATAGCGTTGGTTTCAGGGTCTGCAGGGCCACTAGGTGGGGACAACCCACCTGGGTGTGCCAGGAGAGGGGGCGCGCCCTGGTGGGTTGCGCCCGCCCACAGACCCCTCTTCGGTAGGTCTTGGCTCCAGAAATTCTTATATATTATATAAAAATTCCTCGCAAAGTTTCGTTCCATTCTGAGAACATTTATTTATGCACAAAAACAACACCATGGTAGTTCTGCTGAAAGCAGCGTCAGTCCGGGGTTAGTTTCATTTAAATCATGCAAATTAGAGTCCAAAACAAGAGGAAAAGCGTTAGGAAAAGTAGATACATTGGAGACGTGTCATTCATGGAGAAACAGAGTAATGCAATAAGAACAACGACATGATGTAGACAAGATCTATTTATGTAGAAATAGACCCGATCTTGTTATCCTTAATAGCAACGATACATACGTGTCGGTTCCCCTTCTGTCATCGGGATCAAAGCACCGTAAGATCGAACCCATCACAAAGCACCTCTTCCCATGGCAAGAAAAATCGATCTAGTTGGCCTAACTAAACCAAAGATTCGAAGAAGAAATACGAGGCTATAAGTAATCATGCATATAAGAGATCAAAGAAGCCTCAAATAACTTTCATGGATAAAAACATAGATCTGATCATAAATTCGAAGTTCATCGGATCCCAACAAACTACAGACCCGTAGGTCTACAATGAACTACTCACGCAACACCGGAGAGGCACCAATGAGGATGATGAACCCCTCTGTGATGGTGTTTAGATTAAATCTGGTGGTTCTGGAACTTGCGGCAGCTGGAATTGATTTTCGTCGACTCCCCTAGGGTTTCTGGAATATAGGGGTATTTATAGAGCAAAGAGGCGGTGCGGGAGGCCACCGAGGTGGGCACAACTCACCTGGGTGCGCCTAGGCTCCCAAGCATGCCCTGGTGGTTTGTGCTCCCTCGGAGAACCCCTCTGGTACTTCTTCAGCCCATATGGTGTCTTCTGGTCCAGAAAAAATCCACAAAAAGTTTCGCTGCGTTTGGACTCCGTTTGGTATTGATTTCCTGCGATGTAAAAAACAAGAAGAAAACAGCAACTGGCACTATGTCAATAGGTTAGAAACAAAAATGATATAAAATGATTATAAAATGATTGTAAACATCCAAGAATGATAATACAACAACATGGACAATAAAAATTATAGATACGTTGGAGACGTATCAGCATCCCAAAGCTTAATTCCTGCTCGTCCTCGAGTAGGTAAATGATAAAAACAGAATTTTTGATGTGGAATGCTGCCTAACGTATTCATCACATATTATTTTCTTTATAGCATGGACATTTGGACTTTTATATGATTAAAAGCAATAGTCTAGTTTTGACATGAAGACTTTAATACTCAAGCATATCAACAAGCAACCATGTCTTTCAAAATATCAACGCTAAAGCAAGTTATCCCTAGCCCATTATGCTCAATCATTGATCCATTCATGAAACGCACTCACATATTAGCTACACCCAATGCTCAAGTACGATCATGGTGCCCCTTTGTTGTTGCTTTATAAGAGAAGGTGGGAACTCAAGCAAAAATAAAAATTGCATCAAGTAAAAGAAAGGCCCTTCGCGGAGGGAAGTAGGGATTTGTAGAGGTGCCAGAGCTCAAAGTGAAAAAGATAGAGATAAAACATTTTGGGTGGCATGCTTTTCCTGTCAACGAAAACGATCGATTAGTTCCCAATACTTTCCATGCTAGATATATCATAGGCGGTTCCCAAACAGAAAATAAAGTTTATTCCTTTTTCAACCATACTTTCACTTTCCATGGCTAACCATATCTAGGACTGGGCATTCGGTTACACCGAACCGATCTGTTCGGTACCTCGGTTAATTTTGGAATTCGGTTTACAGATTTTACTGACCGATAGGTATTCTGAGAAACCAATAACCGAGAGTTTGGTCCATCGACGATTCGGTTCGGTGGTCGGTATAACCGAAGAGAGCCGAGATTGGCGAAGAGGAAGAAAGTCAATCCAATACGCCAGCCGTGAAGGTGAGCCATGGGCGCCGCTGGACGCAGGCGTGTGGGAGGCATGGCCGCCTGGCGCCGCTGGTCGCCGCCGCGTGGGAGCTATGGACGCTGGGTGCACTGCCGTATGGGAGCTACTCGTTGGAGCCGGCCGGCCGCCGCCTGGAGCTGGGCAAGTCGGCAACGGCGGCGCTGCGTGATGTGCCTCAACTCTGGAGCGCATTAGGATAAGCTGCAGTTACTGTGCCTGCACGTGGATGAGAAAAGGGTAGGAAAAGGCTTCGTTTTTTTTAGAACTAGGAAAAGGCTTCGTGTGGTGTTGGATGGTGTGTCTCATGTGGGTGGATGGGCTATTGGGCTTTGTACGGTCTTTAGTACGGCACAGTAGTATTTCGGTCAGTTCGGGTATTCGGTTAACAAACTCCAGCAACCGAATTCACCGAGCTAAATTCGGTTTCTGCCATTTGCCAACCGAGCTAACAACCGAATTCTCGATGCTCGGTTTTTTCGGCTTCGGTCTCGGTTTTTTCGGCTCCGGTCTTCGGTTCTCGGTTTTTATGCCCACCCCTAACCGTATCCACGAGTGCCTTCCATACCAACACTTTCCAAGGAATTTATTATTTGACAACATAAAGTAAATTCATTTTTCATTTCGGGACTGGGCATCCCTAATACCTTTGTCGTACTCTCGTGTAATGACAAGTGAATAAACACTCATCTTGAGAATAACATATCTAGCATGGAAATATATCAGCCACCCCCTACCGTTTCCTGAGTTGTACGAGCGCACAAAAGGGAAATTTATTTTGAAAATTAGAGCTGGCACATACAAATTTGCTTAGAACGGCAAAAGAATACTGCATATAGGTAGGTATAGTGGACTCATGTGGCAAAACTGGTTTAAGGGTTTTTGGACGCACAAGTAGTGATCATACTTAGTGCAAATGAAGGCTAGAAAAAGATTGAGAAGCATCCAGCCAAGAAACGAAAAATCTCATAAGCGAGCATTAAGCATAACTAACACCGAATAATGCACCAATAGTAGCATGTAATTTCATTGCATAACTATTGACTCTCGTGCTTGCATAGGGAATCACAAACCTTAACACCAATATTCTTACTAAAGCATAATTACTCATCAACATGACTCACATATCACTATCATCATATCGCAAAACTATTACAATGAATCAAGTTTATTTTGTCCAGTGATCTTCATGAAAGTTTTTATTATACCTTCCTTGGATATCTATCACTTTGGAACTGGTTTCATGTGTTGCTTTTGATAGCTCAAACAAATATAAGTGAAGAACATGAGCATAAAAATTTTCTTCTCTCAAAATAATTTAAGTGAAGCAAGAGAGAATGTCTAAAAAATTTACTAACTCTCAAATAAATCTAAGTGGAGCATGAGAGCATTTCTTCAAAAATACTAAAGCACGCCGTGCTCAAAAAGATATAATTAAGTGAAGCACTAGAGCAATTCATATCTCATAAAGATTTAAGTGAAGCATAGAGAGCAATTCTCTAACAAGTCATAGCATAATTTGGCTCTCTCAAATAGGTGTGTCCAGCAAGGATTCATGACACAAAATAAAAATTAAAACAAGCAAAGACTCATATCATACAAGACGCTCCAAGAAAAACTCATAGTATGTGATGAATAAAAATATAGTTCCAAGTAAAATACCGATGGTTGTTAGAAGAAAGAGGGGATGCCACTCGGGCATCCCCATGCTTAGTTGCTTGCTTCTCTTTGGATAATAGCTTGGGATGCTAGGGGCATCCCCAAGCTTAGGATATTCTTACTCCTTATTCCTTCATCCATCGTGATATCACCCAAAACTTGAAAACTTCAATCACACAAAACTCAACAAAACCTTCATGAGATCCGTTAGTATAAGAAAGCAAATCACTACTATAGGTACTGTTGCAAACCCATTCATATTCTATTCTTGCATTATATCTATTGTTTTCCAACTTTCTATGGTAAAAAATCTTCAAAGGAAACCATAGAATCATCAAAACAAGCACACAACGCAAAGAAAACAGAATCTGTCAAAAACAAAATAGTCTGTAGCAATCTGAATATTTTGAATACTTCTGTAACTCCAAAAATTCTGAAAAAATAGGAAAAAGAGGGAAATGTGTATATTAATCTTCTGCAAAAGAATTAGTATTATATCATGCTTGTGTTAAAAATCAAAATTATTTTCGTGAGTGCAAAAGTTTCTGTTTTTCAGCAAGATCAAATTAACTATCACCCAACATGATCCTAAAGGATTTGCTTAGCACAAACACTAATTAAAACACAAAAAACACATTCATAACAGTAGCATAATTGTGCAAACACTCAAGAACAGAAAGAAAAAGACAAAAATAAATTTTATTCATTGGGTTGCCTCCCAACAAGCGCTAATGTTTTATGCCCCTAGCTAGGCATAATGCAAAGGATCTAGTATTGTCATCTTTAGTTTCATTTTCCTTAGAGGTGCCTTTGTTAGGAGTTTTTGGAAAAACAACATAAAACACATTATCCATGGAAACTTTATCACTATCAAGTTGCTTATCATCATATCCCCTTTGATTTCCGGCAACAATCCAAGAATAATGTCGATCGACATTATTGAAAACTTGTTGGATTATATCTAAAACAGAGACTTCCTTCTTAAGGTTCTCGTCAAAGATTTGATTATCCCCAAGCAAATGTCTTAGCACGTGATCACTATTATAAATAATTTCATTTATCACCGGTTTTTCACGATTCATACCATAGAAATCGAAAATCTCCCTAGCTTCCCGTATTATGTAATCAAAGTCATTCATAAGGACAACTGTAGCCAACTTTTTAGCCTTGGGATTCTTTATAACGGGTAACTCAAAAAACAATCTTTGCAAGGTAGGATGGTACGGATAAATTTATTTTCAAGTTTCAGAACTAGTGCTGAAATATCTTCCGCATAAGATTTAGTCCTCTTAAGTATAGGAACATCATCAAGACTTAAATTTCCAACACAGTTGAAAAATTCTTGGATACGTTCTTTTCCTATAACATTCCCTTGCCCCAAAACAAAAGTTTTAGCATCCAGATTGCAGATCGTCCAATTTTAGGAGTTAGGCCATCATCAGTTTCTGCCATACCAAAGTCACTCATGATTGCAAGCAAAAAAGATAGATCTGATGAGAAAACGGTGAAAGAAAAAGGGGCGAATAAAAATGGCAAATTTTTTTGAAGTGGGGGAGAGGAAAACGAGAGGCAAATGGCAAAAAGGTTAAATTGCAAGGAGATGAGATTTGTGATTACGAACCCGGTAGATGTTGATGATGTCTCCCCGGCAACGGTGCCAGAAATTCCTTTTGATGCGGCTTGGACTACGTCGGCATTTCCCCAAAGAGGAAGGGATGATGCAGCACAGCTATGGTAGGTATTTCCCTTAGTGATGAGACCAAGGTTATCGAACTAGTAGGAGAACCACGCAACACTACGTGAACGGCACCTGCATACAGATAACAAATACTCACAACCCAACGTATTAAAGGGGTTGTCAATCCCTTTCGGGTAACGGCGCGAGAAATTGGCAAGTAGATGGGATAAAAATATGATAGATTGGATAAATAGATCTCGAATAAACGCAAAATAAAATAAAGTGCAGCAAGGTATTTTCGTATTTTTGGGATTTATAGATCTGAAAATAAAAGCAAATAAAAATAGATCGCGAAGGCAAATATAATAAAGAAGAGACCCGCGGGCCGTAGGTTTCACTAGTGGCTTCTCTCGAGAAAAAATAGTATACGGCGGGTAAAACAATTACCGTTGGGCAATTGATAGAACTTCAAATAATCATGACGATATCCAGGCAATGATCATTATATAGGCATCACGTCCAAGATTAGTAGACCGACTCCTGCCTGCATCTACTACTATTACTCCACACATCGACTGTTATCCAGCATGCATCTAGTGTATTAAGTTCCTGGAGAAATGGAGTAATTCAATAAGAAAGATGACATGATGTAGACAAGATCTATTTATGTAGAAATAGACCCCCGTCTTGTTATCCTTTATAGCAACGATACATACGTGTCGGTTCTCCTTCTGTCACTGGGATCAAGCACCGTAAGATCGAACCCATCACAAAGCACATGTTCCCATGGCAAGAAAAATCGATCTAGTTGGCCTAACTAAACCAAAGATTCGAAGAAGAGATACGAGGCTATATGTAATCATGCATATAAGAGATCAAAGAAGACTCAAATAACTTTCATCTGTAAAAACATAGATCTGATCATAAACTCAAAGTTCATCGGATCCCAACAAACACACTGCGAAAAGAGTTAGATCAAACAGATCTCCAAGAGACCGTTGTATTTAGAATCAAAAGAGAGAGAGGAAGCCATCTAGCTACTAACTACGGAACTGTAGGTTTACAATGAACTACTCACGCATCATCGGAGAGGCGCCAATGAGGATGATGAACCCCTCCATGATGGTGTCTTGATTGGATCTGGTGGTTCTGGAACTTGCGGCGGCTGGAATTGATTTTCATTGACTCCCCTAGGGTTTCAGGAATATTGGGGTATTTATAGAGCAAAGAGGCGGTGCGGGAGGCCACCGGGGTGGGCACAACCCACCTGGGCGCGCCTGGGCCCCCAGGCGTGCCCTGGTGGGTTATGCTCCCCTCAGAGCACCTCTCTGGTACTTCTTCGGCCAATCTAGTGTCTTCTGGTCCAGAAAAAATCCACAAAAGGTTTCGCTGCATTTGGACTCCGTTTGGTATTGATTTCCTGCGATGTAAAAAACAAGTGGAAAACAGCAACTGGCACTGGGCACTATGTCAATAGGTTAGTACCAAAAAATGATATAAAATGATTGTAAAACATCCAAGAATGATAATATAACGACATTGGACAATCAAAAATTATAGATATGTTGGAGACGTATCATCCCCCTCTGTGGAAGCCGGGATGGTCGGCTCCTGGTGCCTTGGCGGCTTTGGAACCATCTTCGGGGAAAGCACAGACTGACCAAGCCCCCTCCCCCTCTTTGTTCACCAGAAGGGTTCTCCCCTCTTGGTCTTCGGTGGTCGAGGTATTCACCGTGTTCGGCCCGGGAGGGGTCTTCTTGGACAGAACCTCCTCGGTCTCCTCGATGACCGGAGGAGGCATGGTGCATGATGCAGTCCCACTCTCCGCTAGCTTGACTGGCGTAGAGTCTCCTTCTAAGACTCGATCGGTGGGGAGGTCGTGCGGCGGGCTGTGATGTTAAAAGCAAGCGCATGATCAAAAATGGATTTGGTTCGGTTAAGAGTGCACGGGTGCATCTTTGGGTGCATACCTTTGGGCCCGGGGCTTGATCCTGGGGTTCCTTTGAGGAACCTCTTCGGAAGCCTCAGACTCTTCGACAGAGTATGAGCAGTCGTTAGACAGGGCCACTTTGGCCCTGCATTGCCTCTTCGGGGTGGGGGGAGGTTGATCCTCCTCTACGTCATCTGACACCGCCCTCTTCCTTGTTCGGGAGGAGTCGCTCCCCTCCCCTCCTCTCCCTGCTCTGTCTCCCCGACAGGGGCGGAGTGGGCCTGGGTTTCCCCGGACTTAGTGTCCGGGGGTCCTCTGGGACGGAAGCCTTCTCTGGCTTCCTTCTTCTCTCCTTTCTTCTTCTCAATCTTCTCTGGCACCTTGTATAGTGCCACAGCCAGCATCTTTGTCAGCAAGGCCGTCCTGGGGCCCTCGGGCAGCGAGGTTGGGCTATTGATCTGCTTGGCTTTCTTCAGCCAGCTCTGTGGATGGAAGAAAGAGGGGTTAAGTACTTTGTCAAAAAGAAATATCCGAACATAATGGTAAAACTTATCATACCTCCCGAGGGGGTGTCGCGGCATCAAGGCCGATGTCTTCTTCCTCGGCCAGCCAGTCCTTTTGAGGCTTGAACAACACCTTCCACAACTTGGCGTGGGAGGTGTGGTAGAAGCTGAGCATGGTGGTGGGGTCTTTGGGCTTGTAGGACCACATGGGGACGGTTCGGTCTTGAAAGGGGAGGAGGCGTCGGCGAAGCATGATCGGAACCACGTTGGGCAATTCGACCTTCTTCTTTATCTTTTGAGATATCCGGCTCTGCAGCGACGCCACCTCCATGGTTGACCCCTAGTTGAGGCCTTTCTTGGTCCACGAGACCAGCCTCGTGGGGGGTCAAGATTTGAAGGCAGGGATCTCTGCCCAATCCGCACCTCGCGGTTCCGTTATGTAGAACCACTCCT